>NC_084995.1:28507553-28580053 GCF_963854185.1 Sardina pilchardus | reverse complement strand
GGGAGCCCAACACTAACGCTTCGTCTCTTCTCGTAGCTTCTCAGGGCTGCAGTGAGGACTGCAGGAGGGTCCCCCCGCCGAAGCCCAAGAGGAACCCCAACACCCAACTGAGCACCTCTTTTGACGAGTCCTACATCAGGTCGCACAGTTCCAAGGGCTCGCCCCCGGCCTCTCGGGAATCGCTGGCGCCCTCGCCCCCGGAGCCACAGAGTCCGCCTGGCCGGGACTCGGACTCGGACGAGCCGGTGTACATCGAGATGACGGGCAGCGCAGTGGCGGCGGCGGCGGCGGCCCGTGAGGCGCGGGAGGCCGCCCGCGAGGCTCGCGAGGCCCGTGAGGCCCAGCGCAGCGAGGACGATGAGCCCGGCGAGGCCGTGTACGAGGAGATGAAGTACCCGGCGCTGGACGAGCTGCTGGACTACCCCTCGGGCTACCGCTCGCAGTGCGCCACGCCGTGCCCGTCCGAGCCGGGCGAGCAGACGCCGCTGTCCAGCCGCTGCAGCACGCCGCGCGGCACGCCGCTCTGCGACATCCCCGCGCCCTTCCCCAACCTGCTCACCCACCGGCCGCCGCTGCTGGTCTTCCCGCCGGCGCCCGCCCAGTGCTCGCCCAACTCGGACGAGTCGCCGCTCACGCCCCTGGACATGGCCAAGCTGCCCATGCTGGAGAACGCCTCCTACAGCAAGTCGCCCACCTCCTCCTCCGGCATGGAGCACCCCGGCTCCTCGTCGGCCTCCTCCTCCTCCTCCTCGCACCAAAAAAGCCGGCGCGAGCGAGAGCGCGAGCTCACCGCCACCCCCACCATCACCGTCTCGGGACGCTCCTCGGCGCCCCCGCTGCCCTGCACCCTCTACAAATCCTCGGCGTCCAGCCACGGCTACCAGCGCAGTCACTCGGCGTGCCCGTCCCCGGTCAGCATGGGCCGCTGCCTGACCCCGCTCAGCCTCATGCGGGCGCCGCCGTTCGACGGGCCCTTCCCCGGGGCGGGGCTCCCGCGCAGCGCCTCGGCCACGCCGCACGGCAAGGGCTCGCCGCCGCAGGAGGGGGGCGGCCGGCTGCACGGCTCCATGCAGAACGTGTCGGTGGGGCGCTCGCGCACCCCCACCAGCCCCCTGGACGAACTCACCAACCTCTTCACCACCGGCAGGAACATGCTGAAGAAGAACACCAGCGGCAGGAAGTCCAAGGAGCCGGGAGAGAGTAAGTTCATTCACCTTCCATCTCATCCAGCCATCTTATCCACGGACTTATCTGTCTGTCCGTCTATGTCTCTGGCTATCTGTCTATGACCATATTAAGACCGTGCACTGCAGATAACATCTTTAACGCCAAACTGTTGAATCCATTAACAGTAAAATAAAAACAAGTGCTTTCCTATATTTGTGTAAACAAGTACTTTCGCTATACTTCATCTTGCAGCGCTGAAGGTATTAGGAGCGCTTCTGTGATTGCTTTGCTGTTGGTCAAAGCGCTTGTTTACATTTTAAGTCCTGCCCATTAGTCCCGCACATGACATGCTTGGGGGCGAGAGGTGCTGCGGCGGCGGCCCTCTTGCCTCTGGCCACAGATCTTTGCTGTGTTTCCTCTGCAAGCTTGCTTAATCTGGACGCTGAAAACAGACTGATACAGATCATATGATTTAATCTGCGGAGATTAGGGGCAAAAGCAGCCTGCGCGCCTCTCCGGAGGCCTCGGCCGCGGCACTAAGCCAGCGCGGTGCATTACTTTTAAATATGTAAACATCGCCTTTAAACACAGACAAACGTGCTGCTGCAGTGGACTCTGCCAGAGCATCGGGTGTGCTGCTGCAGAGCGCAGAGGCACAAACACATCAGGCTTGCAGTTGTTTTCAAAGGGCCCTGTGAGTCATTTGAATTGCCTCGACGTTCCCAGGCTTGGAGTGGTGCTTGTGTGCTCAGGGAATTTCTTCAAAAGAGACCCCCCCCCCCCCACCCCCCTACACACACACACACTCCTACTGAACTAGATCTCCGTGATCTAGATTCTTGTTAATGAATTGATACAGCCTGTTTGTTCTTCAGTGGAATATCAGTGCAGTCTCTCAGTGTGTGCAGCAGTGTTCAGCACTGATGGAACGCATCAGTGGTGTTTTTTTTGTACTGATGAAACGTGTGCTAAAGATCATTCCCATGGATGAATATTGTGAGCAGAGGCATTTTATAAGCAGATGATAACAACTGTTGGTTGAAATAGATGTCTCTCCAGAGGCTGGTATGAATATCAGTTGTGATTAAAGCAGGCATTTCTTTATCATCATGTCTTTCATTTTGATTAGGATGAATTTGAACTTCATTTTGTCACACAGTGTTCGTGCAGAAAGTCAAAGCAGTGACTCCCACACGTGAGTCTTCATTGGAGAGGAAGTGTGCTTCCATATCATGGCAACAGAGGAGGACATTTCCTCGTAGAATCTCTCTGTGCCAGAGGGATGGCCAATCAGAGCGCAGGTCACAGCAGCCCTGTGGAATCAGAAGCGCTATAACTGGCAGGGCATGGGATCATGTCTCCACCTGCTCACACTGCTTCATGATTCCTTTATATATAATGATAATAATAATAATAATAATATTTATGTTAATAATATATATATGTTTTTTCCCCCTAAATTACTGGCATGATGCTTGCATACAGTTTATTCAACTCTTCAAAGTCTTAGAGACTCAAGCTTGCCATTATGTGTGTTGTTCATCCAGGAATATTTGCTGGACAATAGCATTTGTGTTATGTGCTGGGTCTAAACAAAGTATTGGCACAGCAGTCACTCTTGTCCATCACTTTGGGTGTTGTTACTCCTGTTGTTGTCATGTGACTGGTCTTTTTTTCTGGGGGCTGTTGTTTTCCCCAGCTGTCAGGTGACTGCTGTCTGTTGTCAGGGCGATGTCGATCGTGCGTGGCTTCATCTGGTTCACTGGCAGGTTGCACCTGATTTGCACCTGATTTCCATCCCATGGGGCCATGCAATCACCACTGCCATGTGTTGGCTTGGACAGTAGTGTGTAAAAAACATGGTCTGCTATAGCTAGTTGATGGAAGAATGACCTATTTAACTGACCAATCAATGCGGTCTTGGATAGTGGATGAGGGACTTGGCCTCATTTACACACACACACACACACACACACACACACACACACACACACACTGAGATCATTACTTGTGCTTTCTTCTGTGGTGTGGCAGACAGTGACACATGTTAAAAGGTGATTAACATGTGAGATGACTACCGGTATCAGTGAAGGATTGATCAGAGTCTTTAACAAGTTGTTTGTGTGCATGTTTAAATGGATAAATAGTCCTGAAAACCCTGCAGTAAATTAAAAAAAAATTGAAAGTAGTCCAAGATATGATTTCATCTGTACGTGGTGAAATGGAGGTTATATCAAGTGCAATTACTATGCCCTTACTCCTTGTGATGATCATAGAGTTAAATTCATAAAGATCTACTATATATGACCACGTTGACTCCATAATGTCCATAGGATTTTATTTCAGTATGTGCCACATTAATATTATTTTTTTTTCATGCTCCACAAAGATATGTGCACAATACGCATCTAACAGACCGCACGATTTGGCTTTGATGATGCAAACATATTTAATCCTTTGTAGCTATATCTTCAGTGTATGCTGAAGCGCCACCAAGTGGTGAAATAATGATATCGCAAATGTGCACCTGTTCAGAGAACTCAAAATGATCAGTTAAGGTTGGGTTGGGCGATACCATTGTATGATTTGTTGAAAATGTAAACGTTGTCTTTCAATAACAAAATTGTCTAGTAAAATCTGTGGAGATTAACACTAGTGTTGCAAGACCGTAATTAAAAATAGAATTTGTCTTCTTTACCAGGCGAGTCCAAAGGAAGATGCCACAGTTCCGAGACCAAAAAGGAGGGAAAAGATCGACACCACAAAGAATCAAAGCGAGACAGTAAGGAGCGGCACAGCAGCTCTAAAGAGTCGAGACGCGACAGCAAAGATCGGAGCTGCAACGGCATAGAACCTATGCCGCGTCGTGACAGCAAAGACAAGACAGGTAACGTGTCAGAGGCTCTCCACAGGCAGGATAGCAAGGACAGAATCGGCAACAACGTGGACATTTTCCAGCGCCGTGACAGCAAAGACCGCGGAAACACCATGAGTGAGCTTTTGCCGCGACGTGACAGCAAAGACAGGGGTTGCAATGGAATCGACTGCTTGCCAAGGCAGGACAGTAAAGAAATGGTTAGGAATGGAGCCGAGACGAGGCGCGACGGCAAAGACAGAGGCGGTCATGTCGCAGAGGGCATGTCAAGGCACGAGAGCAAAGAGTCGGTTAGAAATGGACTGGAAGTCAGGCGAAATAGTAAAGAAGGCGGCCGGAAGGATTCGGAGAGCAGACGGGAGTGGGATTGCAAGGAGAGGAGCTCCACGGACACAAAACGGGAGAGCAAAGACCGTGGATGCAACTCTGCAGATTTCATTTCGAGGCGTGACTTCAAAGACAGGGTTGGGCACGTCCCGGAGCCGTTGCCCAGGAACGAGGGCAAGGACAGGGCCAACCATAGCGCAGAGACCACTAAAACGAATGAATGGGAAGGACTGTCTGGGCCACCGGCCATCGGGACACCCAGTCGGCTCGGACGATCCTGTGTTAGTCCCACCATGGTGTTGGGAAACACCAGTTCAGGTAGGAACTCATGCCCATTGATGTTTTGCGCTGCAATCGCGTTGTCTTTGATGTCCGTGTGTTTTAGTCTTTCAATGCTCTCTCATCGACTCTAATCTACCATTGTCTGTGCAAAATCCCATATCAGATAGTGTACTGCAACAGATCCCTGAATGGAGTGTAATAGACAGTTTACCTCTCTCTCTGCAGAGCTGAAGACAGCGCAGAAAATGGGTCGCTCGCCCTCCACCCCAGTGGCGCCATCTCCACTAGGGACGCCCCAGCGACAACCTCAAGAGCCTCTACAGAGCCAGGTAATGCCGACATTGGTTATGTTTCTACTACTGTAACTTGTGTATGTACCATTAGTCAGCCAGTGCAACATGCAGCATGCTATCAGGCATTACACACACTGTTTGAGTACTCATCTGTGTCCTGCCCCGTCACTTCAGATGCCACCCATGCCGTGGGTATATGGCGACAGCACAATGATGGACATGATCGAGCGCAAGCAGCGTCTCTGTCGGGAGATTCGCTCACGGCAGCAGCAGCCCCCACCGCCCCAGCGGCCACCTGTCCGGAGTCCATGCAAACAGGAGAGCCTACCCGCCCTCCCAGGCTGGAAGAAGAGCAATGGGGCCAAGAAGTATGGCCCCCCTCCGTATCCCAGCCAGACAACGGTCTTTTGGGACACTGCCATCTGAACCTCTGGGTAACACCCCTGCGGACTATCTCTGCTAACATGTCATCTCTTTGTAAGGAGCTGTCTGAAAAGAGGATGCTTTTCTATCAGAATGAACAGCAGGTGGTTTTTCCATAGCAATATATCTGAGGGTCAGGCTTTCCTATCATCCTTGTTTATATCTGATATTTTTATATTATAATGTGATTTCTTGTAATATACGTAGCATTAATAGATATTTTCTAAAGAAAAATAAACACAATATGTCTTTAAAGATTATGTAGATGTAGAACAATGAAATGTTTGTTTTATACCTTTTTTTGTCTCAGACATTGCTATCCGCAACCTAACAGTACCTAGTTACAACGTTGTGAGCTCTCCAAGCCTATTTTAATTCAGACATCTAAACATTAATTTACTATGCTGAAATGTTACAAACGTAGGCTACCATATATAATGGAGTTTTTTTTCCCCTAAGTGGGATTTCTATTGTAACTGGAATAGGCCTGGCTGTCTTTTGGTTACCTTTCAACATGTAGGATGCTATAAGAATGTGCAACCCCAACAACACAGTTACATTTCCTTTTTTTATTGAAACACTTCAAATATATACTTGGATTGTTTGAGATTGTCATGTGATGAGTTAACATAAGCCTAACATAGGCCTTGTAACACCTGTTTTGGTTGTTGATACCTAGGCAATTAACTAAATTTAATGGCAGAGTACGGAGGGAGAAGAAAGGAAAAATAAGCATTTATGTATGTCAAGAGAAAAGGAAAAGATTACTTTTAATGGAGAGGGGAACAGTAGATGAGAAACCAGCATGTGAGATTGGTGGCTTGTGAACTCGAGCCTGGAGTCAAGGCAGTTTCCTGGGGGGAGTTGGCACCCTTCCCACAGCCTGCACAGTGAAGACACCTGCCCCTCCAGTCAGAGTCCGAGCCCTGTAGCCCTCACACAAACTAATAGCAGAACAATCAATGCTTGAGCTTTCTACACCTTATTACTTTTACTAACTTCATTTTATGCACTTGCTTGTGAGGACGAAAAAGAGAAGAAAAAAGTTCCTGATATTGTTGATATTTTTTGGTACTGTCTAGATGCTGTGCCGTATATTTATGATAGTGTAAGTGGAGGGATCGTATTGTATGACTGACTGAGATCATGTAAGACAATCCAACACCAGCAATTGGCCAACCCCTTTCACCACTGATTATGTGACAGGCACTCTCCTGGGGTCTGCTAGCAAAGACCCTCTAATTGTAGCAACTGGTCTAACCCATAATAAGGGTCAAAGCTGCACTGAGGCATATGTAGTAATTATGCTGCATTAAAAAAGTCCAAACTAAAATAAAAAGAACTGCACTACCCATAATCCACCATCACACAGCAATTGGCTGGATACCTCCCACCTCCCTCTACCTCAACCTCTCAAATCAGCTGAAGTGGTTTTCATTTGCACGTTGAATGCAAGATCTGCATTGCCAAAGCATTTTGGGTATTGTAGTGTAAGCCCCCCCCCACCCCAACCTACCCCCCCCTCACCCATCACCACACAACCTCCATGGTTATATCATCTGAAACATGTTCTAAAATGAGTTGCCTTGGAGACCACTGCTCACTGTGACTGGAAGACGGAGGTCACTCTTTGAGTAAAAGGTCACAATAGAAAAACACTTGAGAAAAGGGAGTTAGTGAACAAATGTGCAGGGGTCGCAACAATGCTGTGTTTGAAGTTTGCAGACACTAGTATATGCAGGCATATAGAGAAGTGTGGGAAATAAAACTGATGCTAATTAATTTCATTATCACTCAGGCTTATCAAACGTGGCCTGTATGTTTGTTTTATCACTCAAATTTTGATCATATGAACATGGAGGGTCGAAGTTTTTTTTTTTTTAAACCTGTGTGTGTATGTTTGTGTGTGTGTGTGTGTGTGTGTATACACGCGTGTGTGCCAAGCTACACTGGATGCAGCTTAATGCTGAAATGATTGTTTGACATTCACTCTCCGGCCACACGGTGGCGCTGGGTTTTGAAATGTAACGATGTACAATCTCTTTTTTGTATGTACAAATGTGCACTGTGAAAGGTAGAGTCCTCTGTCATATGGCACTGAGTGTTATTATCTTATCTGTAAAAAAGGTATGCTGATTGTCACACCTGTCTTTTTGAGAGAAATAAATATGAACTTCAATTTGCTGTGGCAAAGCCAAGAGTCCTGGTGTGGAATCTTTTGGGACGTACTTGAGATATGTAGGCTATGTTAAGTATGGACCCCCCCCATTTTTAAAGTTTCTTCCCTATGATAGTGTTCTTCTTTTAGATTCAATTTTGTTTCAAGATATAGTGATGACACACACACACACACACACACACACACACACACACACATTGAAATTCATGGTTCTCAATTATGTGTTTTACCATGTCCACTGAGGGCACTGATGGATTACACAAATGCATACAGAACCACATCAGATATTACTACATGGTATGACATCTCATGCACCGAAAGACAGAGTTGATTGTAAAACACATAATACATTAAAACTGGACACAGCACCCTTAAGTCACATTAAACAAAAATTGATCACAATGTTCAAATTGTAACATATCAGAGGCAGGTTAGATGCCATGAATGAACATTGACAATCCGAGAGGACCATGATAAATCAGGTCTAGCATACATACAGGGCGATATGGGACCAACTGAGACACTAGAAGAAACAAAAAATGCCAAATACAGAATGTTTGACAAACTGATCTAAGGATTCAATGAGCTTTAGTTTAGGATAGCTTGTTATTGAACAGTCTACAACACATTTAGGATCAATATTACGTTTTTATATAATTATACAGAAGAATGTAATTATCGAACTAAAGCTGGTCAGATAGCTTTCATTAATTCTATCGCAAATGGTCAAATACTAATTACTACAAAGGAGAATAAGAAATTATATTTGTTGATTATGCAGAAATGAAAAATACAGCTTTGAATGAATAGGTTCACAATATCACATACATGTAGTTCTAATTTGTTAATTAAACCAAACTGCTATGTATATTTATGGGGATTAACACTGACATAGAACTTTGTCTTTATCCTTTTGATGAAGTATAATTACAAATCATGACAACCAACGAAAGGATCTCACAAAAGATAATACTTCACACTAAACTTCAATTAAAAAGTAAAGAAAACAGGGATTGTAGATTGTAATTCATAAAAATGAATTCATAAAAATGTATGATCTACATAAAAATGTTATGTAATCAGATTACTGTTGCTGTAACTGTATGCTGCTCCTCATACACACGTGGCATTTGCTTGCACGATTTCTCTGTTCCGTCGGACCTTTGAGTGTGACTGGCGTTGGGGGGACTATGAATTGATCATAAAGGCTAACGCTGGTCAACCAAAAACTGTACAAGTTCTCAAAGTAGTGGCATGTGCCTCTGGCTCCCTGGCACTCGATGGCGGGTTGGGTACGGAAGTCCGTTAAACAGCTTCCTGGGGAGGTCAGGGATTGGCCACCCCCCTCATCTCCTGTGCCAGTGGACTGAGGAAACACACACACACACACACACACACACACACACACACACACACACACACATTTACACTTAGTCATGAGACAATTTCAATTATTTATGAATCCAAAAGGTTAAGAAGTATAGTCACAGTGGAGGAAGACACACCACGCATACACACACACACACACACACACACACACACACACACACACACACACACACACGCACAACACACCCCACACAACAGCACTTTGCAGACAATACTGTGCACATTGACATCACTGACCAAAAGGAATGAGTATCCTTGCCACAGTGTCCTCCAGCCTGCTGGACACCCAACCCTCTCCTCGCCCTGGCTGTGGAAGGCCACGGCGGGGGACGGGATCTCGCACACCACGCAGCGACTGATGAAGAGCGAGATGTTGTGGCCCTCCATGGGCATCATGGGCGCAGCGGCGGTGGTGGACAGCCAATAGGACTTGTCGTTGCGGCTGGCGTAGTCGCAGGAGTCTTTGTTGCAGTAGCTGAATGGCATGGTGTTGAAGGTGGGCATGCAAGAACCTGCTTGACCTTTAGGGAGAGAATGTGCATGCACACGCACGCACACACACACACACACACACACACACACACACACACACACACACACACACACACACACTGCAGTAAGAACAACTTCTGTCTCTAAAAGGGTATATATTCTATTATCACACTGTTTACATTGTCAAATACATAACTTGCCATGTTAGCATGGCTTCCCTCATGCTAGAAAGTAACATTTCAAATGTCAATTTGTGTTTTCTGCAGTGAATCCATACCAAGGTCCTGTGTGTGAGCTCTCTCTTGTCCTCCCAGATAGAGAAGACTGTAGCCATTCCACATCTCATGCATGTCCCGAGGACACTTGGGTATGGTTGCTGACTGGCTGTGAATGACCAATAGGAAGCCAGGGCTAACTGATGCTATGCTTCCTGGGAAACCAGGGTCTCCTGTTTCCCCTTGTGGGCCTGGTTGATGAGGTAGCGCATGGAGCATCAAAAAGAAACATTTCGTCATAAAAAAAGAATTCAAGATGTTTGAAAATGTAACATCATACAGTATGTTCATGAAATAAACACTCACAGACTATTGTTTTTAAAACAGTTTTGGCAAATCTGATAGATGACCTCATACCTTCAGGTCCCACAAATCCATTGACTCCAGGATCACCTGGATCTCCTCTGAGTCCAGGAGGTCCCTCAGGACCATCTCCTCCAGATGACCCACGAGACCCCTCTGCACCTTTGGGTCCTACAGAGACACCATCGATCTGACCATCAACTCTAGCTCATCAGAAATAATGAACTCTGGCATTTGTCTGCTACTGCAGAAACTAGAAAGTAACACTACTTTACATTAAACTTATGTTTAGACATCTTTAATTCTGTCAACATTTGTATTTATAATGATTAACAAACATGATCTTATCAGACATTTTTGTTCTATACATGTTAGCACCTGTTGTATCAATAATGGCCGGGTTTCCCAGATTCACTAAGAAGCTCTTAAGTGCTAAGAACTTCTTAGGAGCGCTCTTAGAGCGTTCTTAGGGTGCTTTCACACCAACATCGTTTGGTCCGCACCAAACGGTCCATTCGTACCAAAACCTCTTAGTTTGGTTCGTTTTCGTTGGTGTGAAAGCATTAATCGCACTCGGGTGCGCACCAAAACAAGCGGACCGAGACCCCCAAAAAGAGGAGGTCTCGGTCCGCTTGACTCCGCACCAAAAGTAGACCTCTGGTGCGGTCCCTCTGGTGAGAACGCGAACTGGGGTCCAAACCATAGACTGTAGGTCAAAATAGTGAGTCAAAATTGGCGCCGATTTCTACCGGAAGATAAACATTGAGAAAAAAATCAATCAGACAAATTTTGGTTCGTTTTCTGGTGTGAAAGCGGACCGCACTGGAGTCTATATGCTACATAATAACAATTTCACTGCCTGAAGCGGACCAAATAATCGAATTAGTGGTGTGAAGGCGCCCTTAGAGTGCTCCTAAGAAGTTCTTCGCACTTAACAGCTTCTTAACGAATCTGGTACACCCGGCCAATAAAATGTATCAGGCAATCTAGTGTCTCATTGTCACCAGGGTCCAGTACCTTTGAATCCTGGAGATCCAGTGGGGCCAGCAGGGCCAGCCGGACCAGGAGGGCCATGGCTAGGACCAGGGAGGCCTTTAAGTCCAGCAGGTGGCGTAACTATAACACCTATAACTACACCTTGCTCACCCTTTCGGCCTATGAGAACACACAGAGAAGATGGGGAGCACTTGGCTGGTTGGCTACAAGTAGCAATAGAGGGACAGGGGGACAATTATGGAAAGCCATACGGTACCACATATCCAACACTAATTCCAGTGATGAATTGGACAAATTATATTGTGGTAGTTGAACCACTTTTCCAGCTAAATAAATCACACAACTTTGTAATTCAAGATCTTCACACAAAAGAGAGGCAGAATGACAAACAGATCCCGTGGCTGGCAGCTTGGGAGAACAAGAGATCTCAGGAAACAAAAGTAGACATTCACCATTACTTAGTGCTAGCAGAGGCCTGTACAAAGCCACTGCCTTTAATGTCACAAAGACCATTGACTTCATTGGATTCATCAGACTTTACTGAAATCATAAAGGTTCACTGCAGAGGACAATGGAGTTGAACACAATAGAATTGTTCTGTCCTCTGTTATCTCTTGCTAGAGAATAGAAAAAGGACAGTCTGCATTATACTGTAGTTGTAGTGGAAGACAAAGTGGGCCAAAACCAAGGAGTTAACATTTCATGTCCTAGCAAATGAAGGGAAATTGGAACACCTTTCAGACATGGCGCTTTATTGTTTAGTGATTTCAACTGGTAGCCTAGAGGTCAAGAGGTTGAAAGCAAAAAAAGACTAATCTGCATTCCTACTGTACAGCAACTACATGGAATTGTATTGCTGTTCTAGGATTAAGCACTGACCTGGTGGACCAGGCGGTCCTGAGATTCCTGGGAGGCCTTGGGGACCAGGGAAACCAGGCTGGCCTGCATGACCAGGTGGTCCTCTGGGACCCTCGTATCCTCTGAGTCCTGTCAGGACACAGACACATGAGCCGAACAGCTCAGCCCCTCTCCACCTCACGCCATTAAAACAGTACAAGGTCAAGGACATCACAGAATCACACAACAGCTGTTCAGTTCACAAAGCTACATTATACTGAATGTTATCTTATGGAAATGCATGAAACACAAGCTCATGGCAATGGGATGCATAAGAGAATGAATTAATGTGAATCGGCTGGATGAACGAATCGGCTGGAATAGATATGTGGTAGGACTGGTACTTTCTGGAGCAGGAGTTTTAAATTCGGTAATTTCCCCTTGGGGATGAATAAAGCATATCTATCTATCTATCTATCTATCTATCTATCTATCTTAACCTCTGCAAATGAAGTTGGTCAAGCTTTGACGTGACTTATTTCCTCTCACCTTTAGGGCCAGCGGGTCCATTATATCCTGGGGGTCCTGGAGGCCCAAGGGCTCCCGGGTCCCCTTTGAGTCCCGGCTGGCCTGGCCGTCCAGGGTCACCACTGTCTCCTCGGTAGGCATGTGTTGGGCCGGGCGGTCCTGGAGGACCACTCTGTCCTGACCACATGAGAAAGACAAAAGGACATTCATACGGCTTGCATATGAAGATGCATGAAATTAGGATGACAAACATATAGCCCACACACTTATTGATTAAGACACACTTGTACAAACTCAAGCCATACACATCCATTAAGGATCGTAAAGTATTCATAATGCTTAATATCTAATGATATAAATCTATAGCCAGTCAAAACATGACTGCAATGCACTCATATAGCATTATGTTGTATCTTTTACTGTCTATGGTTGTAACATGAGCCTTTGCAGATGAAGTACCACAGAGCTTCTATACCTCTTGATAATTGGCTCATACTTTCTATGAATCCAGTATTCATAAAGCAATATAAATACAATCACAAAGGGTTATATAAACCATTCATAAAGCCATCAAAACTATTATCATTAGTATGTAACAAATGCATTATGAAGCTTATCTGACCTCTTGATAATGGCAATGATTGCACATTCATATTATTTACAACTGTCAAAGAAGCTTTAAAATGCCTTGAGACACTTCAAGCTCTAAAGTCTTATACGGTAACCTCATAATGCTTTATGAACGTGGTCATGCGTACATAATAGTTCCATATAATAATGTAAATGATTATGAGGCTTTATGAATGGTTTATAAACATTCATGAATGTGTTTATGCTTTATGAACACTGGGTTCATAGAAAGTGAAAAGAAAGAAAGACTTTCCTGTTAAAACAAGCTCACTCCCCTGTTTAGCGATACACATGGAAGATGCTTAAAGATTTCAACCAATCAGAGCAAAGCCAATTTTGGGAAGCCCGGTTAACTTTATGGCAATGAGCTATGATGTGGTTCAATGGGAACCAGCGGCAACATTTTCAAAAACCAGATGCTCACAACTGTGAAAACAAAATCTATGTCAATTTCAGTTCCCATGAACATTTGTTCCAATTAGTGTTTAGTGCAATAACATAACAAGGATGAACGGGCTGGTAAGGGCTTGCAGTGATACAGTATAATGAGAATATTTGTTCTAGGACTGTATGAGTAACCAATAAAATGTATTGATTTATTGACTAGCGAATCAATAATATGAATGTTCCCTCCGATATGGCTGTGATTATGTAATGGTACTATTGCAAGCACATATATTTTTTTCTCAGATTAAATTTTTCTCTTCAAAATATAGTATATTTTTCGTCCTGCTCGCCTGTGCTCTGCTCTGCTCTGTGTGTCAGCAGGGAAGGACTCTACCAACCTGGAGGGCCATGATGGCCAGGGGGGCCTGGATCTCCAACAGGTCCTCTGTTGCTCTGCGTGCAGTCTCTCCCAGGATTGCCTGGCGGCCCCGGGACACCTAGGAGGCCTAGAGAGACATTCGGTTAAACTGATGTCCATATTGACCACATCATCTGTCACTCCCAACAATTTTCAGGACAGTGAAGACAGACAAGAATGTATAACTTGTTACACATGTGGTATAAAGATATGAACCAATGACCAATATGACACTATCAGTCATACCTGGTGATCCTGGATTGCCTCTGAAACCCTTTGATCCTGGTTGAGAGAATCCTTTGAGTCCTGGTTCTCCTCGTGGGCCTTGATCTCCAGGAAAACCAGGGGGTCCTGGGAAACCTACACCTGACCCTGTGAAAGTACACAACATGGAGCCCATGCCTCTGTTAGGTTATGGAACACATGCGGAAAGGACTTTGCAAATTACTTTTGAATGTTTTTAAGAAGCAAAGAGGGGGAATATGTAGCTCAATAGCTCAAGGCGTGAATCTACTGAGTTTCCTTACCACTTGATCCTCTCTCTCCCTTTGAGCCTATAAGGCCATCCAGACCAGGCAGACCTGGATCTCCTGTTGGGCCTGAAAAAGGACAAATTCAACTCACATTATACATGTGGAACCCTTACAGAACCTTATCCCAAACCCAGACATTGCCTGTGGTGAGTGAGTATGTGCATATAGCTCACCCGGGTGACCTGTGGGTCCAGGGTAACCTTTAGGGCCTGGAGGTCCTTCAGGGCCAATGGGGCCTGGGGGACCACCGAAACCAGATCCTGGAGGACCAGCAGGGCCTGCATACGCACAAACACAGTGCACATTATAGGCAGAAGAGAAAGAGATAGATAGGTGCTATAGATGGATGAAGTGGTGGGCCATTCAGTCTCACCTGGGAGCCCTGTGGGACCTTGGTTTCCTTTGGGGCCAGGTAATCCATGATAGCCATAGTCACCCTTCTCTCCCGGGTCTCCACTTGTCCCTTGAAAAGCAGAAGACAAGATAAATCAACAGGGATCTGGGCTTCCAAAATGGAACAACTGCAGGTGGTAAGTTCCATTCCAGCTGCTGCCACCAGAGCCATATAAAGAGAGAGTTGCGACAACCCGGGTACAGAAAATTCGGTTTGTGACGTGGTTCGTATAACTTCAAGTAGTTCAAATAGTTCCCGGAAGCGATTTTGACTGTTCGTTAGAATCATAAAATAACCGTCTTTTACTGTCTGTTAACGAGTGTTCGATCCTAACTTCCGGGAACTATTGTTGAGAAAATATGGAACATTAGCGTCAATGGAGTTGTCGCAACTCTCTCTTTATATGGCTCTGGCTGCCACCATTGTGGCCCTGATCAAGGCGAGTTCCTTCTGGGACACTGTCCCTGTAATTGGTTCACTGTAAGACGACCACGATAACAGCATCAGCTACATGTTGAATAAAGGAAATGTATCGACATGACCTGACATGACCTGACATGATATGACATGATATGAGATACAGTATGCCATGATATAATATAATATGGCATCACATTATATGATATAAAACATGATACAATATGATATAATTTACCAGTACAGCCTGATGATCCATTAGCCGGGCAGCACATGGAAAAAAATAGACAGAGAGTGCAAATGTTCCATTTTACGTTTTCAAATGTGACATTAAATCCCATATTGTGAAACAATCAGTGAGTGTGTAAATGCCACATAGACAACACTAACCTGGAGGACCAGTGTCTCCCGGCAATCCTTTCGGCCCTGGAGGCCCGGGGAGTCCTTGGCTGGGCCCTGGTTCACCTGTTTAAAGTAGACATAAACTGTAAAGGTCTCACACAGAGTTCACACTGATGACCCGTCCACCCCTGAACCCCTATGGTTCTTATTCCCAATTATTACTTTCTGACTATAAAGGCTGGCATGCTATAAAGGTCTTCACACCCAGTCCTTTTCACAGTAGCCATGGTTTGATTTGCCTTTGGTGCCCATCCAGCCTACCTTTCATGCCATCTAAGCCTGGCAGTCCATATGGACCTGGCGCTCCTGAGACACCTGGGTCACCCTGAACGGAACAAGAGATAACAGTGAACTCTTCCATCTCCCCTCTACAGGACACACAGTGCATTGGGACATGCGCAGAGAAAGGTGGCATGCAGTGTCTACAAGCTTATCATTCCAAGTTGACCTTGCCACCATCGAATCCAGGAACCCCACTGGGCCCCCGATCTCCCCGAGGTCCAGGAGGGCCGGGGAGTCCAGGATGTTCGCACCATGCTGGCGGACCTCGCGGGCCTTTCTGATACCCAGGTGGGCCGTCCACACCGTTCGGACCTGGCCGACCTGGTGGTCCTGGGAAACCCTTATCACCTACAGTAGGCGTGAAATAAAAATGAGCTGTGTCTCAGATCTCATGTCCAATAAGGCAGTCTGTGTGGATGAAGATGTCAGGCAAGATGCCTTTTGTGAAATATACAGTGCTAAGTATGAGTTCATAGTCATACCTCTGTCTCCAGGACGTCCATTTGGCCCTGGAGGTCCCGGGTTTCCCATTTCACCCTGCTGTAGAATGGGTGAAAGTCCTGGAGGCCCTGGGTATCCCCTCTCACCTGTGAATATTGACAACAAATCTAAAAGTTGCCCCCATCAAACCAAACTCTTTAAGAAATAATGATTTTACAGATTACCCTATATTTTGCACTAAACAATGTTATGTGGTTTCTAAGCGAAAATATTTTTCATCACATACAGCAAACATCACCTCACTATACTGTAGCTGCCCTGAATACACTGTAAAAAAAAAAAGTCTCTGTGGACAGCCCAGGCTCCAAAAGCGGCAACAAAACAACTTGGCCCAACCTTTGACCAAGAGTTTCAATTGCACGGGAGGGAGGAGGTGGAAGTAGCAATCTAGCTCTCTGTTTTGTTTGAACGTCAGCAGAAGTGACGTTACCCAACATCGCTTACCGCACTTTTAAAGGATGTACAGTATATTAACCACATACTACCACTTCAACCACATATCATGAATTACAGAGGAAGTCACATTTGTCATATTCAAAGTAGTCATTCATAGTGAAAGTAAATAACTGTGCAGAACTGTTTTGTAGTTGACTATATGGGAAGTAAGTTTCACTTTGCCAATGAGCTCAAATAATAGGCGAGTGCAGATGCCCCACTGACTGCCAAAATACAGATGCGCTGTTTGAAGTTATGCAGCTTGCTGTTAAAGGGGATTATCAGTGTCACTCTCATTGGTTTAAAGGATGTCACGCACAAAACAAACACATTACTGATTAAGAAATAGAGGACCAACACTTTTGAACAATGCTACCAATGTCTGATCACAAAATCATGCCGAATGTGGACTGGATACACCATGAAACTTTATGCCTCTGACCATGTGTTTTTGATCATGAGGAAAGGGCCCCTGGAGCTTTACTGGGTTTATCCTGACCAATTACAAGTACCAAGACATTTTTCTTATTAATTTTCATAAAACAATGTTGTTTGTACAATAAATAATTTCGATCAATCAATCAATCAATCAATCAATCATCTTAAACATTTTCTGCATTATGGTGTCTGTGCTGTATGCATGTCAATAAAGGGTTATTGGACTTCACAACATTACATGGTACTTCTACAGGTTTGTGCATGTAGAGGATAAAGGCACCTTTTACTCCTTTGAAGCCTCGGTCACCATCATCCCCATCCCGTGCTGGGTAACCTGGGTCTCCTTTTCTTCCAGGGCGGCCTGTCACTCCCCGATTTCCAGGTCCCCCAAAGCCAGGTATTCCTGGGACACCTCTGTTACCTACAGGTGGCAAACGATAAGGTCAATATATGAGTTTATGCAAAGCCTAACTTTGTCAGTTCTGGATGGTCAACTGGTTCAATCCATTCATGTACTGAACCAAATGATGACCCGTGACAGAGCTCACCTTTCATTCCGTTAAGGCCAGGTAGTCCAGGGTCTCCGGGCAGCCCAGGCCGTCCTGCTAACCCAGGGGGTCCTAGTAGACCAGGTGCTCCAGGCAACCCTGGGGGTCCTTTGGGACCAGGACCTGTGGGGCCTGGCGGCCCAGTTTCACCTTTGGAACCTTTGGAACCTTGAAGCAAAGAAACATTAATGTCCTCTACTCATGTCATGTGGCAGCACCACATACATATACTGTAGTTGGTGATGAGCAGGAACAGGAATGGCAATGAAACAGCAAATCCAACATCTTGAAAAGGTGTTAGTATATAGTGTTATATACATAAAATTATATGAATCCAAAAAACGAACAGTGAAACATTCAGTCACAGATCAGCCTGGCCTCCACCACCCACCCAGACTCTTACCTACAGGTCCAATGGCTCCTCCTGGACCAGGCAGACCCACTGAGCCTGGCAATGGTTCACACACCACCCCTGGACGTCCTGGAGGACCTGAGGGCCCTGGGGGCCCGGGGTCTCCGATATGCCCTTTGTAACCACTGGTCCCTGTATAGCCCCGGCCTCCTATGGAGACAAGGTCATTGCTTAGTGGACGTACTGTATGTACTGTATGTATGTCTGAAGACTTACTTACTGTATTCACAAATTAAGCACACAAACACGAGGTGTGTATTCACACTGACTAGATGGTGGAACATCTATAACTTCATGTCTAGACATTGTTGTTATATTGCACCAAGCTGATTGTATTGTACCTGGTCCACCAGGTAGGCCAGGTGTTCCCTTTACACCCTTTAGTCCAGGGGGTCCAGAAGATCCTCTTCGTCCAACAGGGCCAGGAATGCCATTTGGCCCCCCACCATCACCTGGTCGTCCTTTCGGGCCTGGAGGCCCCTGGTGACCTGGGTGGCCCGGTGGGCCATCTGCGACGTGTCCCGGACGGCCTGGATCACCCGGATCACCAGATGGACCTTGGCTTCCTGAGAGACATCAGGCACTCCACATTATTAGTATTATTTTTTTTTTTCGTAATTACCGATTTGAAAGTTTCAGAACATAAAAAACCTACACAAACACACAAACATTGACTGTCATCACGATAAAAACAAGTCAAAACCAAGGAAAACAGTTGTACACCACCAGGAAGCAAGAACAATCTGCTGGTCAGCTGGTGAACCAGTAATACAGTAATAACTCTTCTAGTTTACCTGGGGGTCCCAACGATTGACGGAATACATCGTCCCCTTTCGGCCCTTTCAATCCTGGTGGTCCAGGAGGACCTGGCGTCCCCGGCTGCCCTTGACCTCCAGATCTCCCTAGCAACCAAAGAACAGACAGTGAGGATCACAGCTCAATAGTCGGTACGGTTGTCACCTGGTCTTCCTGGTCGCCCCGTTACAGTGTTTGTCTGCATCACCACCTGCAATTGTTTGGCCCTGATCGGGTTGGACCTTTTCTTTATAGCCAACCATTTCAGCGTGGCCCTATCTCTTTCTCTTGTGATTCGCCGCCTGCGAAGCGCTGCAGCTTTTTTTTGCAAAAGCAACTACCTGGATTACAGTTCGACCGTTTATTGTTTTTTTCCTCTCTTTTTGATGACATTGTGATTTTGTTTTGTTTTTTTGGCATTTATATAGGTTAACGTAGAGTAGCAGGAAGCCCCTACGGAAGACTCACACTTTTTTATTTCGAGGTCAGGTAGATTTTTACTTTTCACCCTACCTCTGGTAGGGTATGTTTTGTTTAGGCTGTTAACAATGGTTTATTAACCGTTCCTGCCCTTTGCTCACTCTTCGCGAGTGTTGAAACTTCTTTGATTTTGTGCTTGTAGTCTTCGCAAATAAACCTGTGTATTTTGTAACTCGACTCCTGGGCATTACTAAAGTTGGGTTCCCATTTTGGCATTAAGGCTAATGGGTTCGTAACAATGGTCAACAGTCCATTTCAGTTGGTGTTGAATACTCAAGAGACCAGCATTACCATACATACGAAGCCCTGTTATTCACTCCTTGTCATCACTTTTCTTCACACTAAGTAACCCTTTAGCACAGGGGTCTCAAACTCAAATGCACATCATAGAGACATGGCTTCATTTCTTGAGTAATTTGCCAAATGTGAAAAAGTGCAATACAGCCCCACCACACATGGCCCAAAATGATTAAATAAGAGAGCAGGGCTGACGCTAGCCGCTTAGGATTCAGTCAATATCCGAGCAACACAGAGTATGGCATTTTGACATGAAGAGTATAAATACTCACCGGGAACTCCTTGCGGTCCACGTAGTCCTGGAGGGCCATCTGGACCTCTTCCAACTTCACAGCGCTGCTCACATATATCGCCTAAGTAATGAACACTTAATCAATCTTCTTTAAAAGGCTGAAAGAAACAGTGAAAGAGAAACACACCAGAGCAGACACAAAGAGAGAGACAGACAGACAGAGAGAAAGGTAAATAGATTCTTACCCCTAGGTCCAGGAGGCCCAGGAAAACCAGGGGGGCCCTGTGGTCCTATATCTCCCTCTAGTCCTCTGTCTCCGGCTGGGCCAGGGATACCTGGACCAGGGGGTCCTGGTGGGCCTGGAGGTCCTTTTGGCCCAGGCAAACCTTGGTATCCCTTGTCACCTGCACATCCAGTATAGCTATCACCCTGCACAGGCAGGGTCAAGTAACAAGAGGAAATTAAAAAAGACATATTCGGACATATTCTATACACGATGTGAGTACACTTCAGTTCTTCAGTTCATCATCATCACATACATACCATGCAATACAGAGGAAGCTACAGCTGAATCTATTCACACTACTATCTTATTCAAACTCTGAGGAAAGCTGTCACAGTTTGAAGGTGTACAGTACACTCACTGGGAGCCCTTGATCTCCATCAGGTCCATGGGCTCCATCAGGGCCAGGTGGACCTTGAGCTCCATTATTACCAGGTGATCCCGGAACCCCCTGCTCACCCTTCCTGCCTGTATCAGGAAAAGGAAAAACAGTGCTTGTTTGCTTTTGGTGTAACACTAACTCTTAACTAGATGTACTGCATGCTTGTCAATTTGTCTCCACCTCCTACTCCATCCCCTATTTTTGTGTATGTAAATGAGTGTGTTCATAGTGTGTGCGTGTATTTTTTCTCTGTCTGTGTGTTTATATCTTATCTTATTATATGCAGATGATTTGTACCTTTTGCACCAAAATAGGATTCTCCCTTCTGGCCTTTGACACCGTGGTGACCAGGTACCCCTGGGATTCCCTACATGACAAAAATATCGACTTCAGGTCACACAGCTCATAAAACATAAACTGATATCAATCTTATCACTGCAATACTACCTGAGGTAATGTTAGCGATGTAGGTTACAAGAGGAACAGGTAAAGACAAGCTGATGCAAAGCTCTTACATCAAGGCCTACAGATCCAGGGTCTCCATTGAAGCCAGGGTCCCCCCTTGCTCCAGCTGGGCCCACTGAACCTTGGTAACCAGGAGAGCCGTCTGGTCCTCGAGGTCCTGTGGGACCCTGACGATCAGGGGACGAATCACACAAACACTCTCCAGGATAGCCTGAGAACCGGTTGGACACATACAATTTTTCATCAACAGTTTTTCATCACAGTAGAGTGACTGTCACACTATTGTTCTCTATGCCTATCATGTAGTCACCTCAAGCCCGAAACAATTCATACTGAATTAAGGACATGATGTGCACTAGCCAAACCCTCCCATGTTACTGCCCGATCTCTGTGACCTTAGCCGCTAACAAACTGGACCTCCAGCATTTCAGCCATGGCGGCTGTGAGTGCTAGTCAGAGAGATAGCCGCACTCAGGCCAGAGCACACGTGTCTCGAGCACAGTCTCCCGCCAACGTACCTCTCAGCCCTTTCACACCAGCTTGTCCAGGTTCACCTCGATCACCCTTCTCCCCATTAACACCCGGGAAACCAGGATCACAGTAGCCTATAATGGTGCATGAAATACAAAACCAGGATCACAATAGCCTATGGTGCATGACATGCAAAACCAGGATAATAGTAGCCTATGGTGCATGAAACATAAAACCAGGATCACAGTAGCCTATGGTGCATGAAGCATGAAACATAAAACCAGGTTCACAGTAGCCTATGGTTCACGAAGCATGAAACATGACATCAGGATCACAGTAGCCTATGGTGCATGACATACAAAACCAGGATCACGGTAGCCTATGGTGCATGACATACAAAACCAGGATCACAGTAGCCTATGGTGCATGACGTACAAAACCAGGATCACAGTAGCCTATGGTGCATGATATATACATGTGGCAATGAGGCATTATGCATTTCATAAACACTGGCATCAGGGCAGTGAGGGTCAGTGTGCAAAACTCACCGAAGCATCCTTGGTCCACCATGAGAGAAAGAAAGATACAAAGATAGAGAGACAGACAAAGAGTGAGAGAGGGGAAGACAAACACAGAATACAACAACGTCGGATTACAAATCTACCGTCCTTTTATTAGTTAGATGTAATAATGCAACAATGTGCATGGAATTTTAAAAAAAAAGTTCTGATCTCTTCATACCTCTACTCACACCTGGGCGTCCTCGATTCCCTTTTGGACCAGGGGGCCCTGGCAAACCGGCAGCTCCAGTAGCGCCCTCACCATTGTAAAACTGCCCTGGGTCACCCGGCAAGCCCGGCAAACCTGGAGGGCCTTTAAATCCTGGTCTGCCATCAAAGCCTGTGAGAATGGTGGTTGTAGGGTTTACATGTCAATTCTCTCAAAAATATTGAATAAGCTAACTGTTACACCTTCATTTTATTTTCATCTCAGAACAGTGCAGTCTTCTGACAAACTACTGTTCCATCCCGAACAGTAGCTTGAGGCATAAATTGAGGCAAGATTGTGCTTTTTCTGTAGCAGGCCCAATATTCACTATAGCCTGCCTCTCCATATCTGATCATTTGTTTTTGCTGGCTCTCTAGGTGTGTAGAGGTATGTTTTATATATTTTATATATATTTTTTAACACAGTTATACTTTTTACCAGTAAGCACTTGGACTATGAATGTAGAGGTAGAGGTGTAAAGGTTTGGCTTCAGAAAGTTAAAGTTCTACCATGTACCGGTATTTGTTCAACCTGTGCACTAGACACCGGTGATTTCACTAATTACAACTCTACAACTCTTTTAAACCTCTAGAAGTAGCCAAAATATTTTTTCTTACAGAAATGGTACAGAAATCAGAAGCATTGCTAAATCTCGTCTCCGGGTGTGGTGTGTGATTCTGAATGACAGGAACAGACACAACGCTGTGTAAGGATGCTCAGAAGGACTCAAGAAAAGTAGCTGTGTACACATCCCACCTTGCAGGTGCAGGACAAATGAGTATTTTAGGAAATTAATATAATGTCCGCAACACTGATAAATTGCTCCCGTTTAATGAGAAAAAGCAACGTTTCGACCCAACTGGGTCTTCATCAGGCAAAATTGCTCAGAAGGACTCACCTGGTTGTGTTTGGCCATGAGGACCTGGCTGCCCTGGGGCCCCCATCGAGCCCGTTTCACCTGGCAACCCTGGGTCTCCTGAATCTCCTGGATCTCCCTCAGGCCCTGGAACTGATGGAGGGGAGCATGGCGCATTACTAGCATTTACTGTAAACCAATGGTGTTACTATTACACACTCTTAAAACAAATGTGATGAAAGTAACACAACTTGTGTTGTTTTTAACACATTTCTAGGCCCAGATAGGGACAATGCAGTTTGTGTTGTTTCTAACACATTTGTTTTATGAGTGCAGGTAGAGTGATCATTGGAAAACTCATTTTTGACAAGAGATGTTGAACAGCTCTCACCAGATGTCCCATCTGCAAAACTTGAAACTCCTTTCGAGCCAGTCTGTCCTTTTTCTCCCTGTATTAAAGGATAACCTTTTTCAGCAGAGAGACCAACCTGCATTACTGCACACTATGTCACTTGGTGTGTCCCATTGTGATGAGGCTCATGTAATGTTACCTTAGCACCGGGGAGTCCATTTATTCCTGGAAGCCCAGGATTTCCATAGGGGCCCTGAGAGTGCACACAGATGTGAGAGTGAGGCCCTTCTTATGTACGTATCTCTAACATTTACTGACATGCCTATGTCTAATCTATACTATACTGCTAAACTGCACCTGGCTGGGACGACTACAGTGTTGGTTTAGATGTTAGATGTGTTACAGTATATGAGATTAATCCCATGACATATTCATATAGTATCAGGAGGATTAACCTGGAAGCAAGAAATTGAAAGCACATTCCTCATATTACATGTTTTTTATTATTATTATTATTATTATTATTGTAATCCCTAAGGAAACCCTTGCACAAAAAGAGCAACTATACAAGTTCACTACATGTTTTACATCATATCTTTATGTATGTTATGTATTGCAGAATCAAATGACTATGATAAAACCTTAACACCCCCAGGTCCTGTTGCTCCCGGACTGCCATGTTCACCCTGCAATGAAAAAAGACAATAACAACAACAATCAATAAACCAACACACCAACCAATCAACCAATGAATGAATGAATGAATGAATGAATCAATCAATCAATCAATCAATCAATCAAGCAACCAACCAACCAAACACCAACCTACTGTATGTCCTCACAAAAGATCCTACTTACACGAGCGCCAACATATCCAAGAATGCCCTTTTCTCCTGGGTTTCCAGGTAATGCAAACCCCTAGTATGGTACAAACCACATGACAAAAATGACAAAAAAGGTGAGAAAGAAGGTGGTTCAATGATCTAGAACCTAAATGCATGATTTGATATGTGCATAGAGACATAAATCACACACACACACACACACACACACACACACACACACACACACACACACACACACACACACACAGATGCACACACAGATGCACACACACACACTTACTGGTCGGCCTTTGAGTCCACATAATCCAGGGTCGCCTTTGTCACCCTGTGAAATGAATGAAATAAATTGTCAGATGCAGCAGTCTAGATTATCACAGCAATACTCATTTGGAGGAATCATTAAAATTGTTTGGTAATTTGTGTATTTAGATCAAGTAACTGGTATTCCTAACAATATCTACATTTCTGTCTAAACATCAGGTAAGACTTTGTTTTGGTTGAGTGTGAGTGGCTATGTCTTGGTAGGGTTGGGCATCATTGGCTACTGTATGTCTTGGTTTGGTTGAGTATGATTGGTTATTTCTTGGTTTGGTTATGATTGGCTATTTCTTGGTAGGATTGGGTGTGATTGGGTATGTCTTAGTAGGGTTGGGTGTGATTGGCTATGTCGTGGTTGGGTTGGGTGTGACTGGGTTGGTAGGGTGTGATTGGATTGGTAGGGTTGGGTGTGATTGTCACCTTTGCCCCCTTGGTAAAGAATTCCGGTGGAGGCTCAGATACTTCTAAAAGTTGTCCTGGTGGTCCAGGTTGTCCCACATCTCCCTACAGGACAGATACACAATTACTCCAGGACAAGATGGCAGAATCATGGTGTTTTGAACAGTAGAATATGCACTGCAGTTCCTGCCAAGCCTTTTCCCCCTCACCTCATCTCCTGGCTCGCCTGGCAGCGATCTTCCAGTGTCACCCTAATAAAACACAGCACAAGCCATGCTTTATTAAATGTATACTGTTAAAAAAATGCAGCACTGTAGTACATTTTTGCAACAGTGCTGCAAAACATGCATTTTTGCAACAGTGCTGCAAAACATGCATTTTTGCAACAGTGCTGCAAAACATGCTGCATTACTGTTACTGTGCATATCACAGAGTTACTATGCATGATATATTTTAAACAGATATTCAGAACACAACATAATAGCAGTGGTATATATTTTGGGCTTTTGCTTTATTGTGGCAAGACAGTGAAGGGATGAGGAAGTGAGCAAGAAAGAGGGGGTGTGTGACATGTGACTGTAACTAGATGTGCCACACTGCCCCCCCCCCCCCAGAACATTGCTTTTACACATTCAAAGAACTACTTACTTTTACACCATTGGCCCCATTCCTACCATCAATACCCTACAGAGATGGAGAGATAGAGGTGTTGACTGATTATAAACTGTATGACTGACTAATTCTGTGGAAATGGTCAAATTTAATTGAAAATTGGCTCAAAATCAAGATCTATATTATTTGTTACAGAATCCATATGTCAATTTGGTATCAGAGTGCATTAGCCGATTGAACCTATTCTTACATTAAAACCTCCATTCTCTACGGAGTGGACACAGTCAGCAACAAATCAATGTCAGAGATAACACTTTGCAAGAGAGAAAACAAATCTCACTCTTTTTCCGTCTGGGCCAGGCAGACCCTTAAATCCTCTGGGTCCCTTTGTAGATATTGGTGGAACAAAAACAATGCAGAGAATAGTCATTAGTGCAGAAGAGATCATGGCATGGGTAATGAACACACAACATGGTGTACTGTAGGTGCAAAGATTGCATGACATAAAGATGACCTTGGCTTCGATAAAAGTTTGGCACATGGCCACAAAACTACCATGAATGGAAAACTCTATTGTTTTCCTCCCTCATAAGTAAATCTCGAACATTGACCGAGCGAATCTGGTCAAAGACAGACTGTGAGCCTGTTGTGAAAAGACAGCCAGTGTAGTGTAGATGGCCATGAGAGGGCACTAGATATCTGCATACCGCATACATTGTAAAAGAACATGTTTTTGACAAACCAAAGTTGCATTTATCTATGTTACAGTCAGAGAAGAAGGCAAAGTACTCTGTCCACACATTCTATGTCATCTTTAAGTTTGTTTTTAAATTTAATCAGCAGTCATATTACAGTTCTTCTCAGTCGCTTTGGTGCTTATCACACAACACTATTTGCACAGCAGTTAGTGCATTTCTCAAAACAATTAGTGCAAACTGCACAACCTAGTGGATAACCTGCAAAAGTGCATCACTTGCTCAAAATGGATAGTCCACTCCTCAAAAGCAAGCATTCATGTCAATGAAACTGCCAGCGTCATCAAAATGAAAAGTCTTGACACCACCATTATGAACAAGATAGTGAAATGGCTTTGTCATGTTTCATGACAGTTTATTCTCTCAATGTTTTCCAATGCAAAAAAACAACTCGGTTCGAACTCGGCAACACTACTGTGCCTGAAAATGCTCCAGACAGCACTATACACTACAGTTTTTCCTCAGTCACTTTGGTACATTTCTCAGATCAGAATTGAAATTCTCAAAACGACCTGTACCTGTTCAGTCTTCACATCATTGTGTCACTTGTGCACATCAAAAAAGCAGTTTCTCATTGTGACAGAGTTTGATAACTAGTTCAACATTTTTGCATGTACTGTACTGTAATGACTCAAGCAATGAAATGAAGACTATCAGTTTTATTGGTTTTATATCATTTCATTCTGATCTGAGAAAAGCTGTATGTCACTGTAAGCCTAAGTCTTACATACTATAATGCACAGCTGAGCACTATTGAGCAAAGTAGTTGTGTACTCACAGGTAAACCAGGAGAACCAGGGGGCCCAGGAACTCCCTGATAATAAAAGGGAAGTGATCAAGAAACAAATCCTCCAAAAAGATGAAAGAGAGAGATGAAACTAAATAAAATGGAGTCCTTCTTTGAGCTCAATAAGTCACATGACAGAAAAGAAGAAGAAGAAGAAGAAGAAGAAGAAGTTGTATCAGGCATGGACCAGTTTTGAAAGACTTTAGAAAGGTATTGAAAAGAAAATCATAGTCTAGCCCATGCTTGCTTGCTACTAGTTTAAATGCCTTAAAGAACTGAAATCACATGCACCCATAGGAATGAGTTGAGAACATACCGGACCCTCTAGTGTAGCCCCACTATACTGGGGCTCACCCTTCATTCCTTTTATTCCTGGAGAACCCTGCAAAAAGCAAAAAGCAAATAGTAACCACTGACTTTTAGACAGATATCACATTTCATACAGTAGTTGATAAATCAACTAGCAGGGAGTGGATTTTAACATGGTTGACTTCTTCCCTATACACTATATTGCCAAAAGTATTGGGTCACCTGCCTTGACTCACATATGAACTTTAGTCACATCCCATTCTGAATCCATAGGGTTTAATATGATGTCGGCCTACTCTTGGCAGCAATAGCAGCTTCAACTCTTCTGAGAAAGAGACTGTCTCTCAGTTTCCACTGTACTTCAGTGCACTACAAAGCAAGGTCCATAAAGACATGGATCTCAGAGTTTGGTGTGGATGAACTTGACTGACCTGCACAGAGTGCTCCCCTCAACCCGGTAGAACACCTTTGGGATGAATTAGAGCGGAGACTGAGAGCCAGTCTCCTCGTCCAACAGTGTGTGACCTCACAAATGCACTTCAGGTAGAATGGCCACAAATTCCCATAAACACACTTAAACCTTATGGAAAGCCTTTCCAGAAAAGTTGAAGCTGTCATAGCTGCAAAGGGTGGACCAACGTCATATTACAGTAAACCCTATGGATTAAGAATGGGATGTCACTTAAGTCACTAGGAGGGTCAAGGCAAGTGACCCAATACTTTTGGCAATATAGTGTATGTCTTAACCAGTCCATGTGGGTTTAGTGTCATAAACAAAGGCTGAAATGTAACAGATAAACACTGGCTTAGAGATGCTATATGAATTGGTCCAATATCAACTCAAATAGCAGGACCAGAGATCTGTGGGCTAAAAGTGTTGGAGACATTGATGTCAATATACAGTATAGGGCCAATCTATTGAACCCAATTCTATATCATTCTATGTTACTACAGTATATGAATGTACTCTATCATGCGTTAGCAATGCGCTACAGTCTAAGGGTCAGAAGTTTTTGGTGGTATTGCAAGCCAGCCACAGCAGTTGGCTCTGAGCTTGACGGCTACTTTTGTTACACACTAATGAAACACTGCTATCGGATTGATACTCAGAATCGTCCGGGAATCGTTATCGGTTGGGTCCAAAAAAGTTAGACTGTTGCATCTCTACACTGGCCAGTACTTGTCTGTTCCTTCTCTTCTTACCCGTGGGCCTAAGGGCCCCCTCTCTCCTGTGAGTCCTGGGGTACCAGTCCGTCCTCTTGTCCCATTGCATCCATCCACACCTGTCTCACCAGGTAGACCTCCTTCTCCTGGTAAACCCTATGAGGCATATTAAACAAGAGCAGTAAATTACATTAGCCAGACAATATTTGATTGACACTTTCAAACATTATATTTTTGTCCCGTGCTGATGGAGTTCAGTGACTAGCAGTATGACGGCGTAGCTGGCACATTTGATTCTGGTGCTGGGTATGTAAGTTGAAAAAGATTAAAATGGCAATCAACCATTTCTTTGACCATTCAACACAAACAAATATTTTATTACATGTATTGTATTGGCCATATTTCTGCCATTATAATATTACACACTGCTATATCTCTACCAATGTGTGTGTGTGTGTGTGTGTGTGTGTGTGTGTGTGTGTGTGTGTGTGTGTGTGTGTGTGTGTGCGTGTTTGTGTGTGTATGTGTGTGTGTGTGTGTGTGTGTACGTGTGTTTCTGAACACACTTGTATGCAGCCCTTCACTACTGTAAGATACTGTAAGTCTGCAACAACAATGTACACTCTGGTGACTCTGAAGTATTTGTCTGTATACTTCCTTTGGTATCAAATATCAAGATCATTAATATTTTGAGCTTGTGAAAAGATGTTCACATATTATGTGATAAAGT
The DNA here is from genome assembly GCF_963854185.1 of Sardina pilchardus. NCBI lineage: Eukaryota > Metazoa > Chordata > Actinopteri > Clupeiformes > Clupeidae > Sardina > Sardina pilchardus. The sequence goes on along the minus strand of NC_084995.1, from coordinate 28,550,590 downwards.
GTTGGGGCTGCTAGTATCTTCATTTATCATTCTGCTGCTGTCAGGAGGCAGTTTTAAGCTAGGCTACGGTATTCAAATCTGCAGCTTCATAGCACAATACTGGTGACACGTGGGGCAAAGTTAATCCTAAAGTTTTAATTAGGATTAGGATTATGTTTTAATGTAGGCATCCTGTCAGAAACAGAACTGCTGGAAGGGCTGACTATAAGTGGCCATTCCACCTGTAAGGGTCTTCTCCACCTGAGTACTGCTCCTTGTAACTTCAGCCTTGCGCAGGAAGTGATGAAATTGGCATGTATACAGAGACATTTTGTGCATATGCAAATTGTTTTTGCATGTACAAATATCTTTTCACAGATGCACAAAATATTTCTACAAGTGCATTTCTTTGCCCTTGGGGGCCAAAAGCACATTCTGTATCAGTGTAATTCGGCCTGTGTGTTAACCCCAATTTTCCCTTCCTTTGCAATGTTTCTGAGATTACAAAAATACATTTTTAGTGACAAGAGTAGATTTATCATTCTCGGTTCAAATCAGGGACTATCAAGATTTGTTTTGCAAAGGCCTTGACATTTCATGCTAATGATTTTAATTTAGCTCTCAGTCTCTCTCTCTCTGGAGTTTGGATCTCACAACCAACTAATCATTTTGTATGATATTGAATGGATATTCAGAATGACTTAATGAATTAATGGTAGTTACAGTAACAGTAACAATTATTATTCACATATTTCAATATCGATGCTCTATTTGTATGCTGTTTGGTACAGTATGTAGCAGTTAGATTCTACAGCAGTCCTCACACATTGAATAAACTGCTTGCATTATCGGCTCACGACCACTAGGGTGCAGCAACATCTCAAATTCCTTATTGTGGTGACGTGATCATCTATTCTAGACAAATTTGGCCCACGCTCTAACACGCAGGTCTAAACTAAAGCACTCTGGCCAAAGTGACACATTTTGCTTGCAAAAGGCTATTTCTCTCTCCAAACATTTAAAATATAGAGCAAAAGCCAATTTTGCCCTCAAACAGCATATCTTGTAGTCAAATCAGTGTAAATGGTAATGGTAAATGGACTGCATTTATATAGTGTTTTTTTCTTTACTCCTGCGAGCACCCAAAGCACTTTAAATTGTCACGCCTCACATCCACCCATTCACACACACACTCACACACTGATGGCGGAGGCTGCCATGCAAGGCCAACCTGCTCATTGGGAACACTGGGGTTAAGTGTCTTGCTCAAGGACGCTTCTACAGGGTCAGGTTTCAATCAATCATTACACACTGGACAACAAAATGCAAAATATTAGTTCTCAATTGGGAGTTTCTGCCTTCATTTTGCCATGTCTGGACATTTCTTTCAAAATGTTCTGGTATCAGAAAAACAGTGAAAAGGCGTAAATGTATTGAATAACGTAAATGTATTGAATAAAAATGAATTGTATTCATTCCTCCCAAGGTGCAACTGTCATAGACATGTAAGACCTACTGTAAGCACCCCGATAAGAATTGATAGCTTTTCTCGATCGCTTTACTGTAATGTTTGCGTCAACCCTGACATCATGTTGTCAAAACAGTTACAGTAATACACAAGTCTATACAGAATCACTCTGGCCAAAATGACAGTCTTGCAGAAGACTGTAACACTCTGAAAACATGCAGCAAAAGCCAAGTATGCCTTCAAACAACACAACTTGTAGTCAAATCATTGTTCACTTTCAATCCATGATTACACACTGCACAAGAAACTGATAAACACTGTTCTCAAAATTCCAGCCTTCTCTTTTGCTACGTCTGTGCCATTTCTTTTTCATTTGTATTCATTCCTCCCCAGATGTAACTGCCATTGGCCGGGCTTCCCAGATTCGTTACTGTAAGAAGCTCTTAAGTGCCTCAGCAGAGCAGAGCAGAGGACACCTTTTGCCAATGTGCTAACCCTTTCTTACAGTTTTTGCCCGTTGCTTGAACACTATAGACCCATGATTAGATTAAAGTAACACAACTTGAAGTTTTGTTGCCATATCTCAAGCACATGTACCTATACCTTAAGCAAAAGTGCTGCTTTGCACTCTAGTTGCAATTCTGCAACACACTTACTCCTTTATGCAACACACTTGGTCCTGCATACTGTACTACTCTCTATGTCGTACATAAGACACTTTGTTCAAAAATCAAATCTCAGAGTACCATTTGTTACAGTTTTTTCTGATTGCTTAAGCACATTTTTTGTAACTATTGGCTATTTTTGCAAAACTCTACACACAAATAACAAAACCTTTCACCAAATTATCAAAACATTGTAGTTCTCTAGCAAAAGCGAACACAGCTTGATTAACTCTCCACACCTTCGCAAAAATGGTGTTTCTGTATCAAACAGTAAACACAAGCTATCATTTACTAAGCACACAATGTTTCAACTACACACTGATGGTATGAATACAAGACACATCTGGCTTTTGCTTTCTCTGTGCACAAGGTAGGCTACAGTATGTCAGTTTGAGGTCATACTTTTCATAGTTCTGTAAACATACAGGGACCCAAACTTAAAGTATTGGTGTTCACGCTCATCAAAACAAATACAAAGTCAAAACACAAAATAGTAATTTCACTGAGATACATCATGACACCTCTCTGGGTACGGCCACAAAATTTCATCTACATCGCATGCAATGTCCTCCTGTCCAAGACACCGGGCTCCTTGTCCTTGTCCTCCTCTCCCTCTCGCTCCTTCATCTCCTTGTCCTCTTTCTCCTACTTCTTCACCTCCACGTCCTCTTCCTAGGCCTCCTCTAATTCTCACTCTTCCTGCTCCCTCCATTGTACTCCACACCTTACCTGTGCCTTATGTACACTGCTTAGGCTGATTGCAAAGTGAACTAATTATCTAAAACAGTTTTCATGATGTGACTGTGTGCCATACAGTTGGTAAAACAGTGTAAATAATAATAAATGTGTGTATAATTTTGCTAGGAGTGTGTTGGAAATTTGGGAATTGAGTGTAAGCAGTGAGTTGTGTTTACAGTAAAGTTCCGCAAAAAGAGTGTTGTGCAGTGAATTGTGCCTACAGTTTTGCAAAGTGTATGTTACAAAATTGCAAACTGAGTGCAAAGCAGTGTTCGTGCTTTTAGTTTTGCTAACTCAGTGAGTGGTTTTGCTATACGTATTACATGTAACACATTTTCCCCACCCTTTTACAGAACAGTTACTGTAACACAGATGTCATTCGAGCAGTCCAAACTCCATTGTTTTAGCTATGGTAACCAAACAGAAACCATCTGTTCAACATTTAGAAACTACCTACATCAGTATGAAATCACTGAGGCACCTGTTTGACACTCCTTCACACAAATCTTCAATTAGCAATCAGTCAGCAGGCCTTAAAAAGTGCAGCATCTGTGTTGTTATACTTTTCTGTGATATATTTAAGCAATATAGCACGAGTGGGAGTGGGTTGTTGCTGGATATTCCCACGGGTGTTGTTCGGCCGTAGCCTCGAGGCCGGAGGCCGAGTGGCGCAGGCAACAATATTTACAGTATTTTAGTTTTCAGCTACAGTACAAAAAAACATGTATCAAAGCATTTCTGATTCTGGATCCAAATCTTTGCAAGCAGGCAAATTTGACAACAAATGACTCTGGTATGAAAGTGTACAGCAATGACAAGCAATGGAGAACTGACTTGCACTGAGTGCTGTATTTTGTATTTTGTTGTCCACTGTGTAATGGTTGATTAGAAGAGCTCATACACTTGTTTGCAAGTTGTGTTGTTTAAAGGCAAAATTTGCTTTTGTTACATATACTGTATGTTTACAGTAATGTTTTGGCTCGATTAGAGCTTTTTACTAACAAAATGTGTCATTTTGACCATCAGTGCCACTGTTACTGTAAAATCAAAAAAAGACTTACATCTAATCCATGTAGCCCGCCAAAAGCTGGTGGTCCTGTCACACCCTAAAAAAGAGATAAATAATACATCTACAGTAGATACACATACTACACACATAAAACAATCTCACAGATATTCAGTTTCACACTGATGGAAGACCTTGTATCAATCATACCCTCATTACACACACACACACACACACACACACACACACACACACACAGACACAGACACACGCACACGCACACGCACACACACACACACACACACACACACACACACACACACACACACACACACATGCACACGCACACGCACACACACACACACACACACACACACACACACACACACACACACACACACACACAATTAACTTCAACACCACAACATCAACATTCATGACATCAACATTACATTCAACAAAAATAAAAGCAAGTCAACCATGAAGTGTATTGCTGTGTGCATGCAAGCTGCCCTCATGAACAAAACCCCCAAGATTACCCGGTCCCCCTTGGGCCCCATTGGTCCGGGCTGGCCCTCCTGTCCTCGTTTGCCCTTCTGGCCGGGACGTCCGGTTGCTCCGATTGGCCCGTTAGGCCCGCGTGACCCCTGCCCTCCGTGGGCTCCATGGGCTCCCTGCAGACACAGGACAAGCATCACTACACTGGGCTCCAGGCTCAAACACAGGACAAGCATCACCACACTGGGCTCCAGGCTCAAACACAGGACAAGCATCACCACACTGGGCTCCCTGCAGACACAGGACAAGCATCACCACACTGGGCTCCCTGCAGACACAGGACAAGCATCACCACACTGGGCTCCTGGCTCAAACACAGGACAAGCATCACTACACTGGGCTCCAGGCTCAAACACACAGGACAGGCATCACTACACTGGGCTCCAGGCTCAAACACACAGGACAAGCATCACTACACTGGGCTCCAGGCTCAAACACACAGGACAGGCATCACTACACTGGGCTCCAGGCTCAAACACACAGGACAAGCATCACTACACTGGGCTCCAGGCTCAAACACACAGGACAGGCATCACTACACTGGGCTCCTGGCTCAAACACACAGGACAGGCATCAGTCATTTTACTCTTGTTGTAACAGCATATTCACTTGTCAAAAAAACAACACTTTGCCCAGTATACTCTGTGGGGTTACACAAAACCAAATTGTGTTTATTAAATACTCCATTACTGCAAAGTCTGTAAAGTGCACTATGCATATTGTGTGTATTGTGAGACAAAAATGTCTGTAGGAAATTTGCAGACATTTACAATTTTTACACCACATTTTCTTTTACAGCCACTTTTTAAACTCTTCACACAATATGCTTTTGCAGTTACAATATAAACAGTTACTGTAACTTCAAGTTTTAAACATTAGATCACTGTAGAAATAGTCTGTATTAAAGATGTATGACATGATATACTTTTTTTTGTACATTGACTGTAGAGCTGGGTTTGATTTGGGGAAAATATCTCATAGCATGTTTTTTTCAGACAGATATTGTGATAGTGATTTGATTTGCAATATCATTTTTGAAAATCAAGCAGTTCAATGTTCAATATTCAGTTCAATATTCAAAATGTTGAAATCAGGGCACTTCCAAATGGTGTGCATGCCTTGTGCGTGAGAAACACAGCACTCCTATTAGTTAAACTTCCCTGTCTGTCGCACAAGGAGAATGACATGCATATAAATTGTAGATGTGACTGGATTGTTGCAGTTCTGAGCTGCATGGTCAATTGTAGCCTTTGTAGCTAGCTACTTGCTAGTTTAAATTGTCAAATTAACTAATAGTGCAGCTATTGTTTAACTGACTGACAAAATAGGCTTATGGGACAGATTATATGCTACAGTTGTGGCAGCATGAGTGACGTTTGAGTGAAGTATGAAGAGTTTTTGTTGTGCTCAGGTGTCTGTGCTTGTAAGCCACATAATGTAGAGCTTTGCAATACTGGCCCAGATTGTCACAAACTCCAAACAGAGTGGATTGGATGACATGTTTTTCACAATGAAGCAACACTAAAGAGTTTTTCGTACCTTAAAATAATTAGTAGTAAATAGTTTCCAAAATCATTTCAGCGGTTCATCAACTCGTAACAGTGTGGACGGCACTTCTGCTTTTCACTTCGCGGCCCTCTATTGGCTATAACCGCACTATGTAACTTTACGAGGTGGGGTAGTGTATCTGTAGTTCAATGAAATGAGACATCAGAAACTACAAATTTGACTTGCTTCGATGTCACAATACATCATACTTTCACAAAATCATGCAACATACTCTACCTTGTCTGTTATTTGCTGGATAAACAAATAGCGTGTGTGCGACAGAGGAAAAGTGCTTTAGTGTTGCTTTAAAGACAAATGTGAATATTGAGAGGAATTTGGTCAACTGGCCTACACTGTTATTATTCATTATTTAGTTAACCAAACACATGTTGTCATGAACACTACTCTAGAGTTGCTTTTTGTAACTGAGTCGTCTGCCAGTAAAGCCGAGCAGAAGTCCCACAGCTGCATGCAACCAAATTTGAGAAACAGTGTCTCACCCTTCCTCCTTTCACAAGCAGACATTTGCAGACGGAACAGTCTCTGCCTTCACACGGTCCTGATATCTCTCCCTGCAAAACAAAACAGGGTAATTAGAGGATGGATGCACCGGTAACTGTTCTGCATACAGTCCATGTGTGGACAGGGGTAACAATGTGTAGAAATAACGGACTTGTTTATACATGTGAAATGTCTTGTTTGTACTGGGCATGAACCATTTGTGTGTGCTTGCACATGTGTGTTTCAGTGTTTGTTTGACAGTGTACAGAGTGCAAGCTTGGACCTTGGTGTATTATAATGGTGTGTGTGTGTGTGTGTGTGTGTGTGTGTGTGTGTGTGTGTGTGTGTGTGTGTGTGTGTGTGTGTCTGTGTGTGTGTGTGTGTGTGTGTGTGTGTGTGTGTGTGTGTGTGTGTGTGTGTGTGTGTGTGTGTGTGTGTGTGTGTGTGTGTGTGTGTGCATGCATGGAGGAGGATGAACCCATGACAGTGCCCAGCTACATTCCCTGGCCTCTGGTCACAGTGGTCCCGCGTAGGCGTCATAAACACGGAGCAATGGTTTACTAAACATCTCCACTCTGGAGGTCATCCTGCTCCCGCCTCAGGCCACCTGCAAGTAGCTTTACTTTCGGTTCTCCACATTCTCACTCTGCAATCCTGAGAACTTTTTTCCTTTCATAGGCATTGCGTCCCAAAAATTAGGTCAGTTGCGAAAGACACAGATGTGAGAAAGTGCATTGGCATCACCTTCCAAGAAGCTCTAGGTATGCTTTCACTCCATGTGTCCTGCTGTGAGGAGAATATACACTCATTTTTCTACCTGTCTGTGTAAAATGTTGACTGCTGTTTGAAAGAGCGCTTAAAAAAAAGAACATGGCTACTGGGTGATTAATCAAATTCTATGCAGCAGTGTCCTGCTTTCCTGCTAATTTAAGTGATATGGTAAGCAATGCAGACAAGCTCTGAGTTGGATAATTTGGAAAGCTCCTTAGAGTCCAATAATAATTATGTTATTACATACTGTATGGAAACATTAACACATTTGTCTGCTTCCCCTTGCTGAGAGGAAGACATACTGTAAGAGATATGCATAGTGTGTGGTCAATTCAGTGCAGGCCGATTTCATGTTAGCATAAACATTTGGATACTTGATGTCAAGATCACAGGATAAACAGTAAATTAAGTGAAGAGATTTGTGGGCCTTTGCTATGCTGGACCTAAACAGAATCTTATCTGTCTTGACTGTTTGGGTGAGACTACTCTTTCTGAACAGCCAAAAGGCCATAACCTCAGGTAGACTAACATCGATGAGATCAATCAGGTCTTTTACTCTAGAAACATGCATCCAAATGTAGCTTATCTGAACTCATCTGTAAATATTTGCAAGGAGGGTCACTGTACATTTGCAAGCATTGATGCACTGAATATGGGCAAAATTCCATAATCTTACAGGTGTGTTAGAGAGTATACATACAGTACAGACTTGCCTAAGGTCTAAAATCATCAATTACCCCTTGTGTCGCTACAAAATTAGAAAAATGCTATGTCCCTCATTTTGAAAAAGAAAGTGTGTGTGCGTAAGTAAGGAAATAAGTAAGTAAGTGAGCAGGTAAGTATATTTAGCACATTTTACATGCACAACATGAGTGCAACACAAATAGATGTCATAACTGGTGCTTGGCTTGATTTATAGGTCTTAGACTCACACAGAGGACATAACATGAATTGTTGGGTCTTAGGAGGTTCTAGCCTGGGTGTTCCCATGCTGCCTTGCACGCAATTTCATTCAAAGGCAGTCTGGAAACTACCACCCTAATTTTTGTCTGAGATAGGGGGCTCATGGGAACACAGAAATAGTGACACCAAGACATCTGTTCATTTGCTTTCTGGTTCAGTACTGAGGTGCTTCACATTGATCTAACATGATTCTGTTGGATGAATTCATTGCTGTGGTAAAATATGTTGGTTCAACATAATTGTGTTTGAAAGAAAAACATAAGTTTGTTTAATGTTTTGTGGTTTAGTAAATGTGACAAACCCTCTTTTCCTTTTCCCCATGTATACAGTATACTGTACGTTTACCTTACTTGATTCAATCAGAAAAAGTGGATTACTCAATCGGAATGACTATTTCAACATAAGGATGTGTTTCACTCAGAACAAGACATGACTGTTTCATGTAATTGTAACATAATATGGTTTGATAAATTGGACAGCCCTGACTCATTTCTTTACAGTGTACAGGTCTAACCATCTCTTACTCACCATCTCTTTCTCTTCCTCAACATGATTTACCTCTCATCCTCAAGATTCCTCCTCCCGCTACCTTCCCCTCAATGCTACATCACCTTCAGTTTCTATTGACAAGGGCTGACCTGTTGCCTCGTGATTAGGACTGTTTGTTGAGTTTACAGTTTCATAGGGACATTGGTTTGAGAATGGTGAGCAGAACTGTTGTTACAGTTTTTTTTTTCTTCAATTGCATTTCAAACACACAATTCACACATCCAAACAGCAGAATCCCTCGGGTCTTTTGTAAAATGAAACACTTCATTCAAAACGATCCGGGTGCACCAGGTGGAAAAGCCAGTTTGTGATCGGTCCCCGCAGATTTGTAACGAAAGAAATAGAACAATTTGGAGATTTACAGTCTGAGCTGCAGGGCGAAGATCGGGTTGGGTTTACCCAGTCTAACAGTTTAATAATAATAATAATAATAATAATAATAATAATAATACCTAGATGTACCGCAAAGCGGTACAAAATATGATCGCCACGGAGTCCTGCACATTCTCTCTGCAAAAATGAATCACACTTGTCAATTTGTTTCCATCTCCTACTCCACCCCCTGCTGCATCTTTTATGCACGTGAATTAGTGTGTGCCTGTGTGTGCTTGCTTTTGTGTACGTTTGCTCTTTGTCTGTGAGTTTTCGTTTGTGTATGTGGTGGGGGTAAAGGGATGTGTGTGTGTGTATGTGTGTGTGTGTGCGTCTGCTTGCCTGCGTTTGTGTATGTTTTATGCGTCTGTGTGTGTGTTTGTTCACTTGTGTGTGTGTGTGTGTGTGTGTGTGTGTGTGCGCGCACATGTTTCTGTGTGGGGGGGTGCATGCATGTGGGTGTGTTTGTGCGTGTGTGTATGTGTTTATGTGTGTGTGTGCATGCAGGTGCATGTGTGCGTGCTTATGCCTGACATAAGAAATAATGATGGACACATTATATTAAAGTACAAAAAACTCTCTGGTGTAACTATGCGTAGAAGTGCAGTCTCTGTGCTGTGACATGAGCAGAAGCCAGATTGAAAAGGCTCATACAGGTCGTGGTGGTTAAGAGAGGTGTGTAGTTGTTAGGGCACCACTCATTCCAGTACCTTGGCCAGGAAGGGGAGGTTGGAGATAGGGAGGTTGGAGATAGGGCGATAGGTTATCAGTGATGCTGGGTCTGACTTCTTTTTACATTTTTTTTAGAATGGGTGTAACTGCAGCAGTTTTAAGGTCAGCAGGCACAACACCAGAGTTGAGGCAGGTGTTTACAATCAATGTAATGAGGTGAGGTCGCATAGGGATGTGGCGCAGGCTTTAAGTAGAGGGGTGGGGCAGGGTTGAGCTGACATGATGAGGCGTTGGACTACCTTACTGTAGTACTGATGTCAGTGATAGTGAGGGAGTCAGTAGTGGTGAAATGGGAGCGCTGAGGGTCCAGAGAAGGAGGGGAAGAAGACCGAGAGATACAGTAGCATGGGGGTTGAAGCAGTGCTACATTTGGCTAATTTGGTCTTCAAATAAGTGTAGGAAGGCCTGGCACTGCTCAGGGGTCTTAGGACAGGCAGTGACAGGGGGTTTGAGGAGTTTGTTCTGAATAGGGACTGCACTCTTGTCTTATACAGAGTAATCAGAAATCCATCTCTCAACCAACTATTTAGGTTCAGGTAAGATAACTTTTTTCCACAATGCAGCTCCCAGAATGCCCCCATATATGTGTTAAGGAGATAACAAATTAAATCTGATTAATTATTTATCTTTACTAATTAACTGTATACCTCATGGCTCCTGATACAATCAATGTTGCTCAAATTTCATCCTCTCTGACTCATGCTTCATACTGAATTGTGAATTTAAATATGTTTTTGTTTAGATATTTTGTATCTTAATAGTATTGTGTAGCAGAAACAGAGATTAACTGCAAGTTATTACCAGCAATACACAACGCAAGTAACGAGTGTGGCGCATCTAAAATATGTTCAGCTTTCACTCTTACCAAGCCAGACATTAATAGCTTACTCCCAAACATTAATAGCTTACTTCAGGCATTCCTTACTCTACCAGTTACTATTCGCATGGTTGAGCGTTTGTTTTCCGGTGGTTAACAGGGCGAAGACACCCAATAGACCCTGAATGCACACACCACGGTCGAATTACTTAGCCTTGCTGTCTTTTGAAAGTTGACAGGAAGTCTGGACCATCGTGCCGTCTTACACTGTAACCTCACATGCACCCGTCAAAACGCAGCCACATTGTACAATAAAACCCAACTCTTAATAGAACCTGAATTCTGAGTTTTTATTCTGCCTTAAAATAGCATATTACTTGTTTTTTCTACTAGTATTTCAGTTGAAAAATGAATTATGGTTCAGCCTCTAGAATTGAATTCGTATTGTGAGCAGCATACTTTAACATGTCGTTTTTGATAGCTACTGATAGGCTATATAGTAAGAGCGTTTACATTTCCAGGTCATTTGCTTCCCACCTGTAATGTCTTCCAATGCCACTCTCACTTTCACTGGGTTGAGAAGAGATCACCTAAAACTCTCAGGTGACCTCATGACCTTAAGCATATCCAACATTTTTGACACAACGTCTACTTCTACACTCTCTTGTGTTTATATTGCAGAACAGATAAATGTGTACGCCTAACAATATTTAAGAACCTACAAATTCCTATTTAATTAAATAATTGTGATTAATTAAATAATTAATTGTGAACTGTTAACCCTCACACTGTAAACCCTAACAGGTTCAATGAACTCAAAATATTTGATGAAAGTGATTACCTCAAAATATTTAGCTATACACTTGGAATAATCTTTGCAAATGAAGTGTGATGAACAGACCCTTATATTTCATACAGCCATAATTATAGCTGACAGTAAGGCAAAAATATAACACTCATTCTCTGCTTTAACGTACTGAGGCATATTCACAGGTTACGAATGCACGTTGGGCCCAATTAAAGCAACACCATACATTGTAAAAATTGTCTGGACTGTTCAATTTACAACTACATGAAACAGTCTAGTTCTGAATTTACACATTCTTATGTTCAAATGGTCATTCCAATTGAGTAATCCACTTTTTTCTAATTTAATCAAATAAGGTAGGCCTACCATAATTTCCCAACTGTTAGCTGCGGTTTATATATTGATTTAGCAAAATGTCTTCAGCTATGAGTTTAATATAGGGGGCCAGTTAATATGGTTTTGTTTCTTTTAATTTGCATAAAACACTGTCCTGCGGCTTACTGTACACACAATGTGGCTTATATGCGGGAAATTACTGTAAGCGAAGGAGAAAAAGGGAAAAAGGGTTTGTCACATTTACCACAAAATATGAAATTACACAAACTCATGATTTTCTTTCAAACATAATGTTATTATATTTTGCCACAACAATGATTCATCCAACAGAATCATGTCAGATCAATGTGAGGCACCTAAGTACTGAACCAGTCAGGCAAATGAACACATGGGTGTCACCATTTCATTATGTTCCCATGAGCTTTTGCAAGAAGAATATTCAGCTAACAGTTTCACAAAAGAGTAGATCCACCGCGCTTCTGCAGCATTACATCTGGTGCATCAGACGAGAGAAGGGACCGTGGCGTGTAGATATACTGAGAGTAAAAACTCGGAGTAGCACAGATGAACTTAAACTGGGTTTTAATTAAGGTGCACAAGGTACTAACGTTTCAATACTTAATGCATCTTCCTCACAGCTAACAGTGTTGCCAGTTGTGAGTTTCTTAAAGAGGGTTATGCTTAGAGACCATATCTGAGCTGTTCTGAGCTGAATCTGTTGCATCCTTTGCTATTCTTTAAGATGAACCATGCTACTGTATGTTCCCACCATGTATGTGTTAGATATTGAGCATACACAAAGTGTCAGTAGTTCCATAGCACACATTTTTCATTTCAAAGAATTATTCTTAATACTGTGGCACAACATATTCAAAGTTGTCCTTTAACATTGATGGTTGCAGTACTAAGTACATCTGAATGCCTTCTTTACGTGCCCCTTGTTTAACACAATGGCGCTGACATTACATACACGCTTCATATAAACTTAATCATTTAGTGGAATTGGATTATTATCACAGCATGAATCAGTACTATACCAGCAGCTTCATTGCAACGCCAAAGAGCCAGGCTTGTTAGGTAGTTAGAGTGCATACTTAAATAGTGATGGCAGTCCATCACAGTCTTGACGTACAGTAATTGTGCTTTGGACAAGCGTCCAAAGAGTAACTGTCTTTCAAATGACTGTTACTGTAACTGATATCAACATTAATACATTTGTATGTAGTGTGTTACAAACAGGAGGATAAGCAATTCATCTTATTTTCATATTATGCCATGGATTTTATATTTTTGTTAAGGCTGGGTGGGGTGAGTGAGTGCAACCTCCCTTCCCTACCAATGTGCAGGTGATGTGACTTGTGAGGTTATGTCCCCAGCTTCAGAAGACTATAACATACACATACAAACAAACCCGAGGGTTTACACAAATACACTACAAATCAGTGCCATTGGAATGACTTAAGTTGTTAGTGATAGGGAAACAGCAGCTTACCGCTTTGACTCTAATCAGGCTGGGAATGAAGAGCAGTATGATGCACCTGGAATGAGACACACTGTAAAAATCCAGCAGTTCCTCCTGACACAAGCATCTGTCACCTCTCTACCTAAAGGAATGTCGCTATCAGGCCTGAATGGCTGACCCATGTCCAGACGTTCTGTTCAGTCTGCAGCACAGCCACTCACAGCCAGTGACACCAGTGCAAGTGCTATTTGGTGAAATTAAATTAACTGGGGAAAAACGACCAATAAACTGGTCTGGTTGAGTCTTCATTCTGGCATAGCCATACTGTACCCCCGTAAACTACCAGGTTTACTACCAGCTGATTTGTGCAGTGCTCTTGAAAAATAAGATACTCTTTTGATAGAAAAAAGAGTTGAGGCACTATTAAACAGGACATATAGAATATATTGCAAATGCTACCACACACACACAACATAATCAGTAAGTATCCTGTGTTGAGAATAGCAGATAGACCACAATGCACTGCGCACATTTCAGTGAAATGGGTACTCTTTAAACTTCACAGACAGGAAAGCTCATAGGAGATACTGTAAGTCATATTCATAGTTAAGCACAACTGAAGTGTGTGTTTAATTCTGAATTAGGTCAATCATCAATTTATCACCAAAGACAAAAACAATACGCATAAAAACAATAAGCCTGAGCTGTGCAGTTGATTGAGGTCTGGACTGACATATTCACCCTATCGCTAGTCCAAGCAGCTGTGCCCACATGCTTTATAACCACCTCCATCGTGCCGGTGCCAAAGCACTCCACTGCAGCAAGCCTGAATGACTTCCACCTGACTGCACTCACCCCCATCATCACAAAGTGCTTTGAGAGGTTGGGCCTGACTCAACTCAAAACCAGTTTACTGCGCACACTGGGTCCCTTCCAGTTCACCTGAAGAGGAGTACAGAGGATGCCATCTCCATGGCACCACACTCCACCCTCTCCCACCACCTTGACAACAATAACCTACAGTTCACTAGTTCACATTCTGAAATGTGCAAGAAGACAAAATAGCATTATAGACAAATAGCAAAATCAAAGAACAAGTTTGGCGAAGTCCTGAAGGCCAGGGTCCTGAATTGCTTTGCGGAACCATGCATCGCACAGGCTTGAGTCAAGCAGGATCCCGCCATGCACCCCTACTGTATATTCTTTAACTATGGATGACGGAAGGCGTGAGGGGACGTGGTGGGTTGCAAGCGGAGTGGGCTTACGCCGATGCTGCAACTGCGGCAGGTAACGCCGCATGAGTAACCTGACGAAGGAGGCGTTGCAAATCTCGGCACGCCATTATGTGAGAATGCTTTTCATCGACTACACTTAAGCATTCAACACCATCATCCCCTCAAAACTGATCACCAAACGTAGTGCTTTTGGAGCCCAACAGACACTCTAATCTAATGCCTGGCCCAGGCCTGGTGGCACTGTTCAAGAGCACCATGTCCATGTAACATCACAGCCCAATGTTGCCTGTGGTTTGGACTGTTCAAGAACACTATGCGACTGCTCAATATAGACTTAACAAATTAACTGATTCCAACTGATTGGTACAACCAACAAACCCCTTCAATGTTTGAAATCATACAGTCTTGGTTGGGGAATCAGAAAATTGTGCGGCTAATAGACCAGCATGTTGAGCTGTCAAGGTATGCACTGTCATTGCAACCAAGGGCCGGTCGAGAACCGTACCTTGTCTTAATGCTTATGCTAATGGAAATTGTGTTCCTGATGCTGAGCTGATAACAGAGTGGAGAGACGACGTTAGCAAGTGGCCAGACATTAGCCCGTCATGTACAGCTCTGACCCGAATATGCACACACCGTTTCTGTGATGTGGACTGTGAATGGGGTCTATACATGGTAGGACTTTTACTTTATGAAGCCAGACTTTTACACATCTGTAAGTAGGCTACGTCTCACTTTTGCTTAAAGGAGAACTATGCAGGTTTTTCTTTTTTTTTAGCTTAATTTAACTTAACAGCGAAGAAATCGCAAACCTGCTTAGTTTCTCTCCTAGTCTTGTGTGCTCCTGAGAACTATGCAAGCAAGTTCAAACTATATCTTCCACTGCTCTCAAGCACACCTGCTACGCTTACTCAAAATACAATACCATCTAACCTACCCACCTTGACCATGCTACAGGTCTCAACAGCTACATCAGTAGCAGGGCACCTTAACAGTGACTAACTAGATATCTGATATCAGAGCAACTGTTAAGATATCACACAGCTGGTCATTGCATGTGGACTCCCAGTTGATAAAATCAGGGAAGTGTCTCTGTATCTCTCTAGAGGTATATATGCGGTGGAGTCCTGTACTAACAGGATGTTGCATTCAGCAAATGCCACTGTGGTGTTCTGAAAAGAAAATTTGAAAAGAGTGTGGTGAAATCTGCCATACCTCTAAGATCAAATTCTGTCAGGTAACTAATTCCTAGACTACCTACAAGCCACGGCACTCGATATCAACCCACCACCCTCCTTCACACCTCCCATCTCCCTTGGCTAGGAGTACAACAGGTGTGTGCATTGGGTTGCCCCTGCATGATCCCTGGATAGTAATTCATGATCCCAGCCAAACATTCTTTCTGCCTGCTTCCATTAAGACAAATCTGAAATGTGAACACATGAATTCCGATATCTGACGAGATAACACTCTGCAATTATGATTTCGAAAGTCTGAAAAGTAAACATTCTGATATGATGGTCATGCACTTTCACACCAAGAATATACAAATGCCAGTATAGTATAGCCTTGTTACAGCTTTGATGAATGTTCCAGTGTGTGGGGAAGGAAACATGTTAAACATCCCATATCTGAGCTTGATAGAAGCAGGACTGTTTTATGAGTTTAAAAAGTCATCATAATTTAAGAGTAAAAAAGGTTGGTGGTGCTAATATTAACAAAATTGGATCTCAAAACTATGTGGGTACATGTCTGCATGCACCCCTCATACATGAATGGGGGGGGGGGGGTCTAAGAAGAAGACCGTTCATTTAATACAAATCTCACTGTGTGGGTGAAATACTTCTTACAGTAAATAACATGTCACTTTTTTTGTGTGATTGTTTGAGTGCAAATGAGAGCCTATCTGATTACAAGTCTGTTCGAACGAGTCCTTAATGTAAATGAGGACTCACGTTCCCCATGTGATCCAATGATGGAGATGAGTCATGGCGATGCCGGGCTGAAGGACTCCCTTGCTGCTATAGCTCCTGTGTGTGGTCCAGCTTAACAGCACATGGACCAGTCTTGAAGCTAGACATAAACTCTGCAAAAAAGGCTTAATTAACACACTTCCACCTTCGTGTGCGTGTGTGTGTGTGTGTGTGTGTGTGTGTGTGTGTGTGTGTGTGTGTGTGTGTGTGTGTGAGTGTGTGTGTGTGTGTGTGTGTGTGTGTGTGTGTGTGTGAGTGTGTGTGTGTGTGTGTGTGTGTGTGTGTGTGTGTGTGTGTGTGTGTGTGTGAGTGTGTGTGTGTGTGTGTGTGTGTGTGTGTGTGTGTGTGTGTGTGTGTGTGTGTGTGTGTGTGTGCGCTCAATGCGTGATGAACTTAGTGATGAATAGAAGAGATTGGTTAACTGATGGGTTGATGTAACCAAAGAATGACCTTAGTGCTGCTGGCGTAACCGCTAGTAAACTGGAGAGATGTGCCGGGAATTATACAGCATTACGCATTACAACTAGGTTAGAAAACAAAAACTGTGGTGAAGTTGTCGATTATAATTGACAGACTAAGGCTAAACGATGTGAATTATAGAGCCAATTTGCTATATGCAAGATATATAGCCTACATCCAAAGAAACAGTATGTTTGTAAAGGCATTAAATGGAACGTGTCTACAACTGAGTTACTTTGGGTTTCAGTCTGAGTGCTATGACTACGGCCAACCACAGGTCAAAAGAGGTAATCAATCTTACCTTAATTCATCTGCAATTTCACATTCATCGTCTCCAGTCTCAAAATCCTAAATCCCAATGATTAAACCCTCTGTCTCTGAGGAAAAGCAACCTTAAACACGAGTGGGAAGTCAATGAAGACCAGTTTGAGAATTAGATAGTTTGGCCCAGCCTCTGTTTATGTCTGCCGCAGATGACTTTGAATGGGGTGGTGCTATTTTTTTTCTTAGCAGGCCCCAGGTTAACGCACGCAACTAGGTTATGTTCAGACGCGGATGCTTCTCAAACACCTGCCTTCCAGCTAAGATTACTGATCTGCACGACAAATGAGAATAGTCACGCTGGGACCATATACCGATGCCTTCAAGTTTAGCATGAGTCCGTTGTAATTGCAGAGAAGAGTGTGTGCAGCGGACCAGTAAAATCCCGCGCAGGACTTACAATATGAAGTCTGCGTTGGTGCTGCTCGTGCTGCTGAGCATCGCGATGCTCTGGCGAAGTGAGGCAAATGAGGTAAGACAGCTTCTAATACTCATGCAACGCTACAGGATGCCTTCTGAAGAAAGCAGCACTTCTCACGTTATAGTTGTAAAGGAACTTTATGCCTGGTTGACTCTATGCGTTCAAGTGACACTGGAAAAAAAGAAACTTTGAATGCAAGTTTGAAGTGTGTGTTACACATGTATATCAAGAAAGTGAGCTCATTCATTGTGTATTTGAATCACGTTTTATTATCATTATCACATAGCCTTGTAGTCATCTGGTGTGGGATCTCCTCAATTATTAACTTTGGACATTTTTTTTTATTGTTAAACGGGCACGGTCCAAAGCGTGGTATTCATCATTTCGAACAGCTTAGCTGTATCTCCAGCAAGTTCAACTCATTTCAGTTGCTGCGCCTGCGCTAACATGGGAAGTTGGCCTACTACAGATGTTTTACAGTATTGCTTTGATAGCCTTTCATGGCTTCATGTGTTAGTCAGAGTTTGATTGTGTTAGTGTTCGGATGTAGTGTATGTGTAACAACATTACGTTATGGAGCCCTAGATGTTTGTTCTAGACGAGTGCATTAGTATACATCCTGTGTTTAGTCTGATCAGTCCACATGCGCAAAGTGTGAACTTGAGTCTAGAGCAGGAAGACATTTCAGTAGGCTATGTATCATTTAATGAAGCCAAATTATCTTTTATACAAGATGGAAATCTAATAATTATAAACTCAGTATCATCTTTTTATCTGTCCTAATCAGACCATCTTTCCAATGGGAACCCCATATTGTTTTGTGCCAAAGGCATACTTTCCCAGGCAAATAAATCCCTTTGTTTTTGCCAGGGCCAGACATAGTGACAGATAACAGCTGATGTTTTCTGCTTTTCTCAGACATTTGAGATGTAGTTACTAGAGTGCTCTCACCTCTGTTTTGCAGTGTGCAGGCAAGTGCAGGGGGAAGTCAAAATGTGACTGTCGATCCAAAGGCAGCAAGGTAAGTGATGTTAAAAAGTTGGAAAGGTAGAAGCTTACTCTTGAGTTATTCCTTACATTTAAACACAGGACAGTGTTTTAGTAAATTAAAATGATAGCACAATTGGGTAAAATGAACACATAAATTTGTAAAAACGAGTGCATCCAATCTCTTTATCTTTATGTGTATATCTTTCAATACTGAAATGAACTTGCCAGACATAGCATTGTTGATGTCATGATGTAGGCTAGTTTACCCAATATTGTCAAATGTATAGTTTTAAATAAGTTATCTGTGTGTTCCCCTAATGGGGTTGCTACACATCAGTCCCAAATTTTGATAGCAAATGTCTGGGAGTCACTGAACATACATTGTAATTTTACAATGCCGATGTAATTCAGCAGAAACATTGAAAAGTTTTATATTTGTTTACTGTGTTTCAGATGTTTGAGCTGAAGTAAAATTCCAACCTTTAAAGACAACTTCTAAGGACACCAATTTTCTTTGTGAATGAAGAATGTATCACAAATAAACAAATGTTCTTCCTTAAAATGCAGGGTGCATACGTTTGAACACCCCTACTGTATGTAAAACGTTTGGCAAGGGGTATTTTTCATAAAATCATCTCTCAATGCAAATCAAACCATTAGCTAGGCTAACTGAAATAAAACCATGCCAATCTCTAGGTGTGGTGAAGGGTATGTGATGATGTGGGGCTATTTTAATTCCAAAGGCCAAGGTAACTTTATCAGGATGCGTAGTAACCTGGATCCTGTTGCCCAAATGTATAGTATTTTAAGGAAGAACATGTATTTATTTACGATACATTTGATTACGTAAATTGGTGTCCTTAATGATCATTTTTTAAAATTAAGACATTAAGATCAATTTATCATCAAAAGATGATTTTTTATTCCTCTTTGTAGTCAACTTTAGCATGGGTGCCTAAACTTTTGCGCATGACTGTATAAACAACGGCATTGATCAGAACAGTTCTTAGACTTGGAGGAAACCATTATGAATTCCATCTCACGCAATTAAAACAAATGTGTTGAAAACAACACAACTTACATTGTTTTTAAAACAACTCTGTGTCAAGACAGGGGCAACAGAGTTTGTGTTGTTTCCAACAGAGTTTTTGTTGTTTCCAATTGAGTTTGCGTTGTTTCCAACACATTGGTTTTAGCAGTTTTTCCAAGGACCCAACACTGTGCTCTGCCATCATGATGATCACATGATCAGCTGCATTACCCCCCACCAGGGGCAGCATATAAGCAACTCAGTGAATCACCACTATACCTCCGTGTGTGTGTGTGTCTGTGTGTGTGTGTGTGTGTGTGTGTGTGTGTGCGTGCGCACGCGCATGTGTGTGTGTGTGTGTGTGCATTTGTTTGTACGCTAGCATGTACAGTATGTGAGTGTGTATGTGTGCATTTATTGTAATCACCAAAATATGCAAAAAAGGGTTCTTTTATCCAACAAACTACTCCCACAAGAGTGCTATGTGGATGTAAAGAGATTTGCTACAAACAATGTTTATCTCTTCTCCTCTTCATTCAAACGTGCAAAGCAAACGTTTGTATACAGACATGCGATATCAGACTCCATCAAGCTGTGTGTATAAACCTGGCATTAGGTGTTTAGGTCTTCAACTGATGCACTTCTGAACTGTATTAAACAAACTGCATTTGAGGAGCACTATACCTGATGTCTGCCAGTTTCATGTTTCAGATTTTTAAAAGATCTTTAAGACCTACGAGGGAACATTTGGTGTCTAATGTCCTAGGTCGTACATGGATTGGAATGTAAGGCATAAAATAGTCATTATTTCAGGGCTACATTTGACTTTTTTCAGTGCTGTGTGCAATTTGAAGTGCTAATGGTTGTACTGATTGCTCTTCTAGTATTCATTGTAGGAGGTACCATGTATCATATGGAGCCAAAGTGTGCGGCACTTTCTTGCCTTTTAAAGGTAATGCCTCTGGCTAGGACCTCGCTAAAAATCAGTTGGTCTGCGTTACTAGTACCTCATAGGAGGTACCAAGTGTACATATATCCAAGTGTATTTTGGCAAGCCTCATCAGGAAAAAGTGTGAAAATGATTTTATTCAGTGTGGTTGAAAGCATTGATTTTGAATGATTAGGACTGCATCCACACAACAAGGAAGGTAATGGCATGCATCTCACCTTAGGGAAGAGGGCTGGACTTTCAAATTGTTTTTAAATGGTTATTGTGCATCACAGCGAATGGTTCACTGGGCTCAGTCGGTCGCCTACTACAAACTGCCAGCTTGGGAGGGGCTGGAGGAGAGAGCGTTTCACTTTTCAGCTCTATGGAGTGTGTGCACCGTTGAGGCCACCTAGTGGCCTCTTTGTAAAAACATGGACAAGGACGGGATGTGCACCTACATGATCCCTCCATGTGGTGGCAGCAGCAACCACAGGCAGTGGGATTGAGCTTGGCCTTTGTAAAAAACATATGCAATGGCTGTTACTGTTGTTAGTGATATCAATGTATACATATTGCCAAAAGTATTCGCTCACTTGCCTTGACTCACATTATGAACTTCAGTCACATCCCATTCGGGTTTAATATGACGTCGGTCCACTCTTTGCAGCTATGAGAGCTAATAGTGTTCATCTTCAAAAATCAAATGCATGCATACTCTAGATAATGATGCACAACCTCTATCTTTCACTCTCTTCCCAGGGGGACAAAGGGTCCAAGGGTCTAACAGGGCGACTGGGCGAGGTCGGCCTGACTGGCCGTGAAGGCAATCGGGGAGAAGAGGGTCCAGAGGTAACTTATACACCCATCACACACACTCTCTCTCTCTCACACACACACACACACATACACACACACACACACACACACGTCATACAATATATCCTTATTCAGTCTTATTCAGGGTCTCGTTAGAGTCGGAACTGACGTCTGACACTTCAGCTTTTGAGTGGTGTAGAATTCAGCATAGCACAGACCAGACCAGCAGCCATGTTAATGAGATGAACAATTCTTCACTCACTTCCCTCTTCCTCTCATGGCGCAGGGATCCCAGGGCCCTCCTGGGAGAGCTGGAGAAAAAGGAGACCGGGTGACTTTTTTTTAATATATATATATACAGTATATAATGTCATTCAGACACATTCTGTACAGTTGATGAACACTTGACATTGCATTTCAGTGTATTTTGCAGTAATGTGTCAGTGCCTCATCCCAAACTGAGATGAGATATTGACCTGCCTCTCCTCACAGGGTGAGGTCGGACCAACGGGTTTCCAAGGAGCTCCAGGGTTGCCAGTAAGACGCCTGAACCTTTTGTCTCTCCCTCGTTCTCAACATATCTCTCCACTTGAGGGCCTCATGTCCTTACTCTGTCTCTTGTATGTTTCTCCCTCCCTATCTTCCTACTTCTTTGTATTGTGCATATGACTCTAGGGTATACCAGGGGTTCAGGGACCGCCGGGACTACTAGGGAAGACAGGCTGCAATGGGACAGAGGTGTGACATCTGTTATTGGCCTTACAAAATTATAGAAAGTCTCTCTCTCTCTCTCTCTCTCTCTCTCTCTCTCTCTCTCTCTCTCTCTCTCGCTCTCTCTCTCTCTTTCTCTCACCCACCTACACACACACACACACACACACACACACACACAGTAAACACCAACACACAATGTCCCTAGACTAATTATATAAAAATAAGCAGAGGATTGTGGACTTTCCCCATGTAAGATGATGGGGAATATGGTAACTCACCATGATCTTTCCACAGGGTGAAAATGGACAACCAGGCGCACCAGGACTGCAAGGCCCCCCAGGGAAGCGTGTAGGGAATCTCCATTTCCTCGTTTGATATTCATTCGTTTCTTATTCATACTCTGGGGTGGCCTCTCTAATCTATACTTGTCTCACAGGGAGCACCTGGTTCAGCTGGCCTAAAGGTACAGTATGGCTCTTACCATCTCAGATTCAGAACATGTCCAGTGTTAACATGGACATGTATATTTTCATGTCTTTGTGGACTCCCTGTCAAATGTATCTGCTTTTGCTAACAGGGTGAATCTCAGCCAAATTCATCGCCAGTTCTTATTAAAGGACAGAGAGGGCCTCCAGGACCTGATGGATTGGTACATTTCTCTCTCTCTCTCTCTCTCTCTCTCTCTCTCTCTCTCTCTCTCTCTCTCTCTCTCTCTCTCTCTCTCACACCACACACACACACACACACACACACACACACACACACACACACACACACACACACACACACACACACACACACACACACACACACACACACACACACACACACACACACACACACACACTATTTTTCACTTTCTCTAAAAATGCATATCAGACATAAAAGAGATTGTGTGTGTGTGTGTGTGTGTGTGTGTGTGTGTGGGAGAGTGTGTTGTGTGAGCACGTTGTTTTTTTTTTGCCTGTGTAGTCATGTCTCTCTCTTGTCCTCAGCCAGGGGATAATGGTGACCATGGGGATCCTGGATCTCCAGGCAGGAACGTGAGTGTGCCAGCTGGGTTTGAACTGGGTTAGGGTATACTTTTCCTACTGTATACTCACTCACTCACTCACTCACTCACTCACTCACTCACTCACTCACTCACATTTATTGATATTTATTGTTGTCTGTGCTTAAATGTTCAATGTGGCTCCATTGAGTGCAAGACAAATTCCCCTCGGGCCAATAAAGGTTTCATTCACTAAAGAGCTATCAGTTCACATCCATTGTCTGCTCACCAATTGATCCATTCTGCAAAACTAACCCTCCATTACACCAAACCTCTGACAACCTTGCCTCAAAACAGTTGTTCCTGTGCTCAAAACCAAACCGTGTCTTCAGATCATTCACAGAGCAGTCAAAATGAAAACACTACTGCAGGCATTACACACTACATCAAAAACACAGTGTTCAGGACAGGGCATACAGTATACTGTAGCTCCAGGAGAAATTCTCAGTGTTTACAATTACAGCTAATGCATTTTGCATGTAAAAAACAAAAACAACGCAAAAACATTTCATTACTCAGTGGATTCAACATTTACTATGAACAACTGTATTTTACATTACAGTCTACCACCCACAGCACACTCTAATGCCTCCCTGAGAGTTTCTGTCCAGTTCATTGTTGATACGAACCTACACTGTTCAGCAACCTGTTTGCACTCTGAACTAGCTTATATTGGAGAGAGTTTTACAAAAATAGTCTATGAGATCTGCAAATTGTTTTAGATGTGAAAACTGTTAAACTGTTTATGGTTGTGCCAGAGGAGTGATCGAAGAGTGAGGTAACAGAGCATTTGGTTCAATGGGGTTTAGTGATTTAGCATACAGCAAGTATACAACAAGTAACCAGTATAATGCATTTGGACAGGATGGACAGGATGTCTTTTATAATGCAGTTGTATACTCAATTCCAAAGAAAATATACATCCATGCCATTTACAGTTTTTCTCAGTTGCTTTGGGGCATTTCTGAAATCATCGGTTGCACATAAGTAAGAGCGTCGCTAGAAACACTATCTACAAGCTGCAGCACACAGTGCATTATCTGCAAAAGAGTGTAACTTGGTCTCAAAATCAAATATTTATTCCAATCAATATGTGAGTTCCATCAGAATGAAAAGTTCCTGTGTCACTGTTATGAACAACATATAAATAGTGAAAATGCTTAGCCATGTTGTCAATATAACAGTTTACTCTGGAAGCATTTTATTATGAAAATGCATACAGCATTTTTTTGATATAGAAGTTTTGAGAATGTAATCCTTATCTGAACAGATTGACTGAGAAAAACTGTAATATTAATGCCATCAGCGCCACCATTTGTGGTGTTCAAACCGCACTCCTCTGTCTGATGTCGTATAAGCCTGCCCATGCCAAATAAGTGGTTGTGATTGGTTTTGGGGTTTTTGGTGATTCAGAAATCAGCTTGAATTACAGTAAATGGGAAGATCACCTGACAGACCTGCAAAGCAAATTCAAATCTGCTCACAGATTCGTCTGGGTGCACCAAAGCCACTAACAAACACTGTATTCAACACAACAATGTTACTGAGCCATTTTTATTGTATGGTTTACATAAAATGAAACACACATGTAATTATGTAGTTAATGTTCTACAAATGTATCACAGAATGGACAGAATGCAACTATCACAAACCTATCTTACATTTCATTCAATGTAAAATGGACTTCATCCCTAAACTGTTTGACATAGCATGAATGACCTAATTTTTTTTTCATTAAAAAAAGCAAACTGTGCCATATGAATATGTAATCTCAAAGGCGCCACTCTCTCTTTCCACAGGGAACATCAGGGCTCCCTGGCAGGCCAGGACAGAAGGTGAACGTTCAATAAGTATACAGTATATGCAATAAATTGATGATGATAATAATAATAATAATAATGTGTGTGTGTGTGTGTGTGTGTGTGTGTGTGAACAGGGTTCTGAGGGAAGCAGTCCAAGTCTTCCTGGACCTCGTGGTGACAAGGTTGGGTCTCGCTTCATTCTCTCTGTCGGCCCCTCTTACTGGATGTTTCCTCAAAGCTAGTGCTCTCTCACGACCGCACCAGTTCCCGTGTAGCAGATGTAGTGTGTACTGTGTTAAAGGAAACAGTAGGGGTATACTATAATGAAATGTGTGTTGTCACTGTAACATTCGTTTGATCATTAACTGTACCTTACAATGTGCATTAATTTGTATGTGGTTTGGCTGTGGTATATTGCTGTGTCAAAGTCTATTGTGTTGTCTGCCAGATCTTCACTGCTCTTTGCTGCATGCTAATCCTGTGTGTTAGGGACGCAGAGGGCCCCAGGGCGCTCCTGGACCCAAGGGCTCCCTTCAGTTTGTCAGAAAACCACCGGATGTGAAGGTAACTGTGAACCAGCAGTCCACTCAGGGAATTAATATCCAATAGAAGGATTGACTTCAGTTAGGATATGTTATTACTGTATGAGCATGCAATTCCTCCCCTAGAGAAAAATATATTGTATACTAAATGTTGTGATGTTATTCACAGAGTTAGTTGTAAAACAGTTTTGCTATATTTATGTTTATATTGGAAAGAGTGAGTAAGTACCACACGTTTTTAAGACGTGATGGGATCTATGAACATTAAAACACATATGTCAATGTTTCTTGACAGTTATAAATGACATGCATAGGCTACTGCATCCCATTGCAATATCTTTACCTGACTACACATGCTGTGTAGGTGATCTGTATTGTGATGAAATATTGTCATGTCTCGGCAGTCCTCCACACCTGCATGAGTGTAACTGATAATGGTAACTTTGTTACCATTAGGCCATTGACTAAATTGACATTGTTTTTATTATTGCTTATTATTCCATAGTTATTGTTATTATATAATTGATTGAATTACTTTATTGTTTAATTACTATTATCCTATTAAGTCATTGTTTTTGGATTGCTTATATTGACACCATTTGTTGTTTAAATAACTATTCTCTTTAGTCGACACTATAATCTGATCAACTGCTAAATTTAATTATTGTGTTGTTTTGTTTGTATGTCGCTTTGGACAAAAGTGACTGCTAAGCACCATAACTGTAACTGTGACTGTAACTGTAACTCTGACTGTAGAGTGACTGGAGCTGTAGATCATCATCATCTCTTTGCTTTAACAGGGTGACGCTGGAGACATAGGTGACCAGGGTTGTCTGGGGGACCCTGTGAGTATTTGTCTTAAAGCAACACTAAAGAGTTTTTCGTACCTTAACATACAGTAATGTTTCCAAAATTATTTCAGCAGTTCATCAACTCGTAACAGGGTGAACGGCACTTCTGCTTTCACTTCGCGGCCCTCTATCGGCTATAACCGCACTATGTAACTTTAGGAGGTGGGGTAGTGTATCTGTAGTTCGATGTCGCTTCGATGTCGCAATACATCATACTTTCTTAAAATCATGCAACATATTCTACCTTGTCTGTTATTTGCTGGATAAACAAATAGCGTGTGTGCGACAGAGGAAAAGTGCTTTAGTGTTGCTTTAATGCTAACTGCCTCTACTTCACACAAATGCCTAGTTGTGTAGATAAGACTGTTCATTTGTAGGCTACCTGTGAATGTTGGAATGAGAATGTTGATAGAGGTTGACCGAGTGCTTGTTTTTGACTCTACAGGGGTTGCCAGGGACCTCTTCACTGAAGGGTTACAAAGGGCCGAAAGGTGATATTGGACCAGACGTATGTACCCTTTCATTCTACGCCTTTACCTTTGGGTTACACAGCTGAGATACCAAGTTATAGAACCACTGGTTTGTTAGAGTGTAAAGGTAGTATCTAAGGTACAGTGGTGGGTACTGAACATCTATACTCAAGTATAAATCATTATTAATATCTCTAAGCAATGTTATGCAGTTTCTAAGCTAAAAGATTTTTGTCATATACTGCAAACATCACCTCACCATCCGCTACCTGAATGTGCCCAGAATGCACTGTAAAACAAAAACCACTTGGTCCATCCTGGGCCATAAACACATAGCAAACTGTTTCAGCGAATAATCAATGAGATACACATTTAGGAAAATTTCAATTGCACAGGAGGAAGGGGGAGGGAGGGGGAGG
This sequence comes from Sardina pilchardus, assembly GCF_963854185.1. Taxonomy (NCBI): domain Eukaryota; kingdom Metazoa; phylum Chordata; class Actinopteri; order Clupeiformes; family Clupeidae; genus Sardina; species Sardina pilchardus. The sequence continues at coordinate 28,523,292 of NC_084995.1, read as the reverse complement.
GAGTTAGTGAGTTAGCTCTCTGTTTTGTTTGAACACCAACAGAAGTGATGGTACCACAACAGAACGCGTTTAATTAGATAAAGCAGGTTCAGTGGTCCAGTCAGACATTGCCTCAACAAAGAATTGCTTATTATGCCTGGTAGGCTACTCCCACTAATTACCCCTTTCCCCATCTATATTATTCTCAATCCATTCCCTTATCTATCTCAGAGTGGGAAAATGATACTGTACTACCTTAACGTGACCCTCCGATTTACTGTAGTGCAAATTTATGGTGTCTCAGGTGTATGGAAAATATTGTTGAGTAAACAGTAGATTGCTGGCTCAAAACATAGTATTGAGTTAAAGCTTATTAAACTTATTGATAAGTAACTCAATAAAACTCAAATTCATTCATTATGAGTAGAGTCGTAGCACAGGTGTGCCTTACAAGTAGTGCATTACTACCCAACTATACTACCTACAGTATATGAAATGCCGATATGTGCTGTTTGAATAAAACTATTTTGTTTCTGCTCGTGTAGGGAAAACCAGGAAAAGATGGTGACATTGGACTCGGTGGAATATGGGTAAATTGTTGAGTAGACCTATGCTTTTTGAACCTGTCCTCTCACCAATACAATGTAATAGGACATGAATGCCATTCTATGATAGGGTTCAGCAGAAGATGAAGCTCATTTCACCGCACATACAGTAACCTGAGTCTATAGTTTCACCTCTCCAGCTGTGGTACTGTACCTGCTGGCTTTCTCTGGCGGCCCACCTCCTCTCTTAATCTTGTGTTCAGACATCTCTTTCTGTCATAACTTCATGGGCTGTCTAAGTTAATCATGTGGGGTTGTGCTGTAATTTCCTGTTACAGTACGTGCCATGGAGTTTGTTACTGTAATAGATACTGCATAGAATACAATACTTTTGATTTATTTCAAACTGTCATTTTATAGGGACCGAAAGGAGAGCCAGGACCTTTTGGATTACAGGGACATGTTGGGCCAAAGGTGAGTGAGTGGTCTGGTGGCATGACTATGCGTACTTGTACTCCACGACTAGGCATATTCATAATCCATGACTCTGCATATTTGTACTCGATGACTATTCGTATTTGTGCCTGTAATGTAAAGCCAGTGTGGGCATGTATTAGTCTGTATTGATAACAAATATTATTAATGTCATGCCATTGTTCTGTAGGGACCAAAGGGCGACCGTGGTCTGACTGGAGCTCCTGGTGATGTGAGTAGCTCGCTGATAAAGTTACCTCAGGCTGTCCATAGCAGTTCTAATTACAGAATGTGATGGGCCTGTACTGGTGATGGTATGATGATATAGTTAGTATCAAAGAACACTTATCGTGTCACTGATGATTTTTTTTCTTTTATGTTGACTTGATAACAAACAACAACTGAAGTATCTATGAAAGTTCAATTTACTAGACACTGGACATGATTAATGAATTAGGCTTTTGGTTTCAGTTTAAATGAGTAATTTGTACCAGGGCAATGCTCCTAATCCACATTTACACTGGCTCTTAATCTCCACAGGTGGTGTATGGAGATCATCCCCTCGTCAAAGGTCGGACTGGAGTCCCTGGTTTCCCTGGACAGCCTGGATTACGTGGACCACCAGGTTTAAAGTCAAATTTCTCAGTGATGTACTGTACTGTACATCCGTATGAAACAATATTTCACAAAACAATATTTCTCATCATTGGTTATCATCATTCAAGCAACTTTGTCTTGTTTTCATCCTTTTGCTGGCTTCTTATGAGCAAGTTTAGCCTGTTTCTAGACATCAATGTTCCAAAATGAGAATGGAAATCGAATTATTATCTTACAATTGTGTGACGTCACGCCAAGCACAAAGTTTGTTTTCTGTCACCCCAACTTGCACGGTGAAGTGCAGAGTTACAGTAACACACTAGCCACCAAGTGTGTAGGCCTATACCACTTGCACAGTGTGGGTGATCGATAGTCTCAATGGAGAATCAATTATGCAAGGGTATAATAAGGCTTTGTAGGTCCAACACCGAACCATAAATCTTGCTAACTCTATGCTTATTTCAGTTTTGCACCGCTGACTTCAAAAGCATAGTGGCAGCGCATGAAAGCATAGCGGGTTCCTAAGGTAGCAGAGGCTGGATGCCAGCCGAACTAGCCCCTCCCACAACATTTGAGGTCAGGAAGTTCAATCGGGACTAGTTGCGTTGTGATGCTGCTGTGGAGTGACTATGCCCAAACCAGAAATGTTCCGACCAATCAAATTGTCTGGGCGGGCTTTGTACTGGGGGGTGATGGAAGAGTGAAGCTGTGACCTGTAAATATGAATGCACTGTCTTTAACTGGACTGCTTAAAACTGGCTGCGCAGCAGTAGATCGATAGTGTTAGCTTAGCAAAGGGTACAGACCAGACATCCTCTTCAGAGACGAATCTCAGTGAACATCTTGTAGAACATTCAGACATCAAAAACTAGAATAACGTGGACATTTGTACACATGCCAGGAATGAGCACAGATAAGAGCGCATGCTGTGCTTTAACAAAACCTACCTGGTACAGAGGCACTGGCTTTAGCACAGAATGGATCAGCCTGCAGCCAGTAGCGTTCTTTCATCTTCTTTTCATTTCATTCTTTTCATTGCATTCAAACACATTTATGTGTTGTTTCTTCCGTAGGTCTGGATGGTTTTCCTGGACCAAAAGGACTACAGGGTAACTACAGTACAAACTGATTGCTGAAGAGAGTTTCATGTTTGCTTTTGCTTCTACTCGTGTATTCATAGAAACTTGTACCTTCAATATATCCACAAAAACGCACATATGCGCACACACACACATGCACGCACGCACGCGCCTAAGCATGAACGCTGACTGACTGTTTATCTGTAGGTAGGGCATCTTCCTTCATTGGTCGACAAGGGCCTCCCGGACCCAAAGGTGACCCTGGAATGAAGGGAGAGAGGGGTGAACCTGGACGCATCCACTATGGAAAAGAGGGTTGTCCCGGCTCTCCAGGACCTCCGGGCCCTCCTGGTGACCCCGGCCCTCCAGGGCCACTTGATCCAGGTCTGATGTAGCCCTGTGCAAAGCACAGAGCCTCTGTTAAATAGAATAGAAAACCATTCAAGCTCAAGTAATGTAGGCAAACAAAGCATACAGACAGAATATGCACAGAAATACTATTCAGTCAACGTGTCTAACATGCTGTACCTTCTCCTATGTCAGATCCTAATTGTGCTCGTGTGGGTATCCCTGGCTTTCCTGGACATAAAGGCTTACCTGGTCTTCCTGGACCTGATGGGCGATCAGGTTCACAAGGTTAAGATGCCACTTAGCATCACAAAAGAAGCTACATAGCTACATGCTCATTTTCTACATGTAATACTGAATTGACTGGGTGCATGTAGGACCCTTCTCAGAAATGAGTCCTTACCCTGTATACATCATCATAAGGTGTGAGTATACTGTGTGTGTACACTATACTCTATGTATGCACACAAAGAACGTTTCAAGTGCTTCCTTGAAAATCTAAGGGTTGTGACAGGACCTGCCCGACCGTAAAAGATAATAATGTGATTTTGCATAGACAGAAATGTAGAGGCTTTAGCTTTAGAAACAACATCATAATGGACTTTGAGAATTTTTGTTTTTGTGCACCACACCACAGGTGATAAGGGTGAACCTTGCGACAGGTGTCGAGATCCTTGTAGAAGGTGCGACAATGTTGAACCACCAGGACCACCAGGACCTGTAGGTCCTCCTGGACTGCCTGGTCCCGATGGTAATGTCTATCAGAGGAGCTCTTTCATTCTAGCATACAATCACACTCTCCCGATTAAAATCACAAGATACAGTAAAGCATAGACAAAACTTAAATTACCATGGGTTATTTGGTGACTAACTTGGAATGTTTTGTGGAAAGCCAGTTATAATATTTTCCCATGTACAGTAGATAGTAGATGATACATGGTCTTATGAGGGATAGATACTGTAAACTCATCTGCCGATGGTCAGTTGATTGTTTTCAGTTTGCCAGTTATGGAGAACAATACATCAGATGTAATAACACTTTATCTTGACCTACATACATTGTAACAGCAGAGCCATTTGTGTGCTGTGACCACTGTGTTTGCAGGTGTGCCAGGGTCACCTGGAGCCAAAGGAGACTATGGTTATAGAGGCCCTCCTGGTCCCCCTGGCTTACCGGTACAGTATCATTGATCTCTAAGCCTCTGGCGCTTGTGATAGCCAAGTTCCACAATTAAATACAGGAAGATATGTTAGAATAGAATAGAATATATACTTTTTTGATCCCGTGAGGTAAATTCGTTTCTCTGCATTTAACCCAATTTAACCGAATTAGTGAACACACACAGCACACAGTGAACACACAGTGAGGTGAATTACACATTAACACGGAGCAGTGAGCTGCCTGCCCAACCAGCGGCACTCGGGGAGCAGTGAGGAGTTACATGTAGGTGCCTTGCTCAAGGGCACTTCTGCCACGGACTGGTCGGGGATCGAACCGGCAACCCTCCGGTCACAAGGCCGAAACCCTAACCAGTAGGCCACGGCTGCCCCTATGTTGACTAGCCTCGCGAGCCATCCACGTACTTCCGGCCAAGGATTGCCTCCACTACGAGTCTGGCCGTGCTCCTCTGTGGAGCATTCTGCTCGGTAGAATTGTAACAGAACGCCCCCCCTCCAGAAAGCAGCCAATAAACGAAGAGACGGGTTGGTGGGGGCGAAAGGGGGAGGGCGCTCGTGACGATGACGTTAAACGCCTGCGCTATGTTGTTATGAGTAACTATCGCCGATTGGGTGAGAGCTGTCCAATCAATTCAAACCAGAACTGGGCGTTACTTCCCGCTTCCTGCAAGCGCTTCAGAGCAAAGAAATTCCAGACCATAATACGAAATGAAATGGTAGTATTATGGGATGGTTAGGACCAGGCTATATGTTGACATGAACTTGAGCTTCTTTGGTTGATTTCAGGGTTCACATGGTCCCCCAGGCAGACCAGGATCCCCTGGGCTCAAAGGCGATGGGGGAGGCTATGACTTTGTAGGTGTAAAAGGGGACAAAGGCTCCCCTGGCTTTCCAGGCCTCCCCGGGAGAAATGGGTTGTCTGGTGCCCTAGGACGTCCAGGTCGCAAAGGTCCACCAGGCCCAAAGGGTGACTCTGCACTCGTAAGTGCTGGCAAAACATGTCACTTGTAGTTGCACCAATTACAGAAGTGCTATAGAGCTGTTTGTATGCTTTCACAACCGTTTTAACTTTCACACACTTGAATTAAACGGCTTGAGATGCATTTTAAAGATGAACTATGCACGTTTTTTTTTTTTTTTAGCTTAATTTGCCTTCTTTGTGTTGACTGCAGTCTTGTGTGAATTTGAGAGGGGATCGAGGCCCGCGTGGGTTCCCGGGCCAAGCAGGACCTCCGGGGCCGGCTGGACCTGCAGGCCTGCTGGGGTACGGAGCACCTGGCTACACTGGGCCAAAGGGCAACGCCGGTGTGCAGGGTTTAAGAGGACCTCCAGGCAGCCCAGGTGAGAAAGGGCAGCTAAGTGCACACACTCACACCTAAGAACAACACACACACACACACACACACACACACACACACACACACACACAGCGTGTTTAGCACATGCAGCAGTGCCAAGCCAAGGTGTGCCAAACCAATTTGCATTTCCATTACAACTTTGACTGTGCTGTACCGCGCTGTGCCACGCTCAGTTTGGCCCTCTCCTGACAAGCGGGGTCAAACTGCGAGGTGGCACGAGGACACTGGGAAAGCCAATGCTTCTGCTCACACTCATGTACAAGCAGAGAGCACAAACATACACTAACACATGCCTAAGTATTTGAACAGACACACATTGATAGTCCGCTAGACAAAAGCCCTTTATGTACAGTATGCTTTCATACATGAATGTGCCAAGTGCTTTCACCATTGTAGCATGTAACAAGCAGGAGCATCAGGTTTGAAATGCAGTTAATTAATGCACTGTTTAACTTTACAGGATTGGACAACTTCTTTTTTTCCTCTCATATTTGTTTATGAGATGTTCACGTGCACAAAAAGTGTTGTATGCATATGCATAATTCTGGGCATGTATTGCTGTATACTAAGTGCCCCGTTAACCTGCAGGTCAGAAGGGGGACTCCAGCACACGGTTCCCTGTGGTAGGAGACCGCGGACCGCCAGGAAGACCGGGCTCTCCAGGCTCCTCAGGGCCCCCAGGTCAGCTCCCAAGGCGTCGTAGATGCAGAGAGTAGGGAGTAGAGAGATTCCTTATTCCTGGATAAGGATAATACGTTCTTAAGGATGATAAATTCTTCACAAAATGATTGTACAGTAGATGTTTTGTCATATTTGGTTCAATATAGTCACATATGTATTTACAGTTTATAGTCATCCATGTCTATGTGATTGGCATTATTAATGATAGGTTACCAAGGCCCAGGCGGCCCAGCAGGACGACCTGGTCTTCCTGGGGTGAAGGGAGAGCCTGGCTCCGTTCAGTCTGTATACCCAGGATTACCTGGACCCAAGGGCAACAAGGGCCAGCCGGGGCTGACTGGTCCCAGCGGGATTGGACCCCCCGGCCGATCAGGAGCTCCTGGGCGTCCTGGAGCAGAAGGAGAGAAGGTCTGAGCGCCACCTCACTGCCAACACACGAGGTTGCCATTTAGAGGAGAGGCCTTGGAACACTGGAACGGGAATTAAATAAAATAATGTTTTTGCTCAGAACGAACCGCAATGAAAATCATTCTGTTTTCATCCCCTGACTGTGACTGGTTGTAAGCTTATTTAGAATGGGATGAAATAGCATGGTACTGTAGTCCTCTCTATCATGACTCTATTATTGCATCCACAGGGTGATGCAGGATATGGGGGTCCAGGACCAGCTGGGCCTCCAGGCCCCACGGGGGCAGCAGGGGACCCAGGGCCACATGGAGACGGTGGGCCACCAGGCAGTCCAGGAAGTCAGGGCATCCCAGGCTTCCCTGGAGAAACTGGACCCAAAGGTACACCTGTGCCCCCCTGCTGTGTGGCCACACACAAACACAGTGCAACCACATGCACATATCCAAGCTAACACACACACGCACACACACACACACACACACACACACTGAAACACATGGTCTGAAGCATATGGATCAAGTGCATTTAAGGTGTCCAGTCCACTTTCGCAACTTTTTGATGGAGGAGTAAGTGATGAAATGTCAGGCGTGTGGTTCAAAGGGCTGTTCTTATGTTTCTTGAATAGTTATGGGTGTTTTGGATTTAACGTTCATTACTGTAAACCAGTGAGAGAGACATCTGTCATTCCCATGCCTGGCTCAATGATGCCAACTACTCCATGTGTGTATGTCTGTTCCTAGTGTGCGTCTGCTCCTAGCGTATGTGTGTGTGTGTGTGTGTGTGTGTGTGTGTGTACACTACCCTTTGATGGGCAAAATGCAGAGGATACATTTCCTACAGAACAAAATTAAATATAACTCTCAACTAATTTAACTTAAGGCCCACACTCTGTCTTTCTCTCTCTGTCACACTCAGGAAATCCAGAGTTCTCACAAGAGCACAATTTGAATTTGCTCAGCGAGTCATTGGTAATCACATCTGTGTGTCTTATATAGCTCGGGCCAGAGGCGAGCTAAACAGTTGACAAAGTTTGGAATCAGTCAGTAAACATTGATCGTAGTGTTATCCAATTACTTGCAGTGTTATCCAATTACAGTGACATTTTCAAATGCATGCTTGGTGCCACCCCTCGATTTTGGACCATTTTCATTGCTCATAGCTGGACTCTAAATCTTTTTTAGATTTGGGTCTGGATTTCCAGGCTAACTCAGTGTCACAACAGGGTCAATATTGTAACAGAGGAGAAGAGACAAGTTGGAGGGTTTAGAAACAAATTTGCACATTTATTTCACAACTCTCAACATCACAGCTCACATCTCCTCTCACTAGACTGCAGAACAGATCTAGAGGCCATTTTTTTATCCCGAACAGACACGCCTTGCGCCAGGTGTATCCCAGGTCCAAATATGGACGTCAGCATCTGAGGGAAATTAAACTTATTTCTTATTATTTCCTTTTCTTTGTCTCTCTTTCTCTCATTCTCCTCCATCGGTCTGTCTCTAACCCAGGGGATAATGGTGTGAGGGGTGCCCCAGGTGCGGAGGGCTCCCCTGGGGCCTGCTCTGGACGTGGACCACCGGGGCTACCTGGCCCACCTGGACATCCTGGGCCCCCCGGCCACCCAGGTGACCGACTGTGTTCATTCACACATGACAATGTACCCATCTATTAATACGTTGCAGTCACCTGACCACCATGGATAACTGGCAGGCAAGAAACGCTGCCGGCGAACCACAGCTTGATAAGTAGTTTATCCAATCGCACAACAACAGTCTGGCATGTTGTTTTCACCTCAGAACACCAACTTTAAAATAGTAAAACTGGTGAGATCCTTGATGAGTTGACTGGGTTTCGTTGCTGGAGAATGACGTTCTTGCCTGCCGGCCAGTAGTGGTGACGTCACATGCTAAGTATGAGCATGGCCCTTTCTGTCGTAGCTGTTATCGTGTTCCACAGTGCCCTGTGTCTCTGTTCTTTTAATGGTTTGCCTCTCAGTGATTCTCAGTTCTTGAATTTGCCCTTGGGGATCAATAAAGTATCTATCTATCTATCTATCTACTGTATCTATCTATCTATCTATCTATCTATCTATCTATCTATCAGTGCTAGCAGAATGTTCTATCAGACGATGGATACACAATGAAATAACGTGCACACACACACACACACAAACATTTATGCATACACACACTTTTGTGTTCTCAGGGTCCCCTGGTGAGAAGGGGTCTTGGGGAGCCATAGGTCGTCCTGGGTTTGGTCTGCCAGGCGTCCCTGGACCCCCTGGTGTACCGGGCATCCCTTCATCAGGATCGCCAGGCCCCGACGGATCAAAAGGACGTCCAGGGAGAGAGGGGATTCCTGGTGCCAAAGGTGTTGATTTTGCAATGCTTAACATACTGGTACTGTCTTTACAGTGGGAACAGAAACTTTGTATTTACTTGCTTTTATTTATGAAAGCTTCTAGCAGTTGCATCTAGTCCCAGTGCAATGCTTCCATTCAGTCAACACAAACACTTGAGCGCTGTATTTTTGCATGGCATTACGTTATTTCTGCTGACCGTGCGTTCCCAAATGACAGGGCTGACTGGAGATCCGGGTCCACCAGGGATAGGATTTCCGGGGCAGGATGGTATTCCAGGCCCACCAGGACCGCCGGGTCCTAGAGGTCAGATTTGATCTTATATGACGAAAATGCTGTCTGTGTCTCAGGAAATATAATCTTATAAGTGGAGTAAGGCCCAGTATCTCTTGTAGATGTTATGAAGGTTGCTGCCACAACATTCCTGTCCAACGTTCCTCTTTGACGTTCTCGATCAGGTTCTCCAGGGACACCTGGTTCTAAAGGTTACAGGGTTGATGGCCCAAAAGGAGATCAGGGTCCCCCGGGCCCCCCAGGCCTCCCACCGCCGCCTGATCTTCAAGCTCCGAAAGGAGAGCCTGGCCCACCAGGTGAGAACTTGAGCAGCTAAATACAATGGGCTGGATTTCTATGCATGGATCAAAAGCTTTTTTTCTCTGTGGAAATCTCCACTGAAGATCCCATTTAGACCCATACTAGGGATTAGTCCATGTACTGTACAGGAGCTCATGTATGGCCCAGTGTGGTCTCACTGCTGTAAGTCTGACTCAGAACTGTCAGCATGACGTACAGTATGCTTGGCTGTGTCTTGGATGCTGTGGTGTGGCATACTGTAGGTCAATAGTGTAGAAGAGGGTGCGCACACATTTTGAAAAGTAGGTGCTGGACTCAAAAAGCAACAGTAAAAAATGACAAAAAAAAGTCAGCACACTAGAGCTCCAATAAACGTTTTCTTTTTATTCACCACATGTGACGTGGCATACTGTAGGTCCGCCTGGCTCACCAGGTTGCAAAGGCGGCCCTGGACACCCTGGAGGACCTGGCAATGATGGACGAGGTGGACGCCCAGGGCCCCCAGGGCCTCCAGGTCAGTAGGCATTAAAGCAGCGCTACAGTATGTAGCACGCTCCAGATATACTGTACTGTGTGTAATGATTTATATTACAGTTTGGCTGATGAGATAAATACACCTGTGGTTCCCACTACCTGCCCAGGCTACCTGCTCTGTAGTCTTGTGATTGGGGACTCGGTATGGTTTGTAGGTGGTTTGTGCACGAGTTCTCTAGCACCACTCCTTACTGCTGCTGTGATCCGTGTGTGTCATGTGATCAGGGCCTCCTGGTGATCCTGGCAGCGGTCCATGTGGGTTAGAACCTGGACCACAAGGGCCTAAAGGAGAACCAGGATTCAGCGGATTCCCTGGTGAGAGCCTCTCTCCTTCTCTCTTTCTCTCTCCCTCTCTCTCTCTCACACACACACACACACACACACACACACACACAATTTAATTCTGTCACTGACTCATTTACTAATTCACCCACTTATTCATTCACTCACTCACTCACTCACTCACCGACTCACTCTAGAGACACATACAGTATGTGGGCATGCACACACAGTGAACAGCCACACCAATATACAGGTGCATCTAAAAAAATCTGAATATTGTGGAAAAGCTAATTGCCCTGCCCAGACTGGGACTCAGGAAACCTTTGCCAGTATGTTGACTTGGCTGACCTTTGCTTGAAGTATTTCACTTAAAGTGTAATGAATCTTTTCCATGATACTTACATTTCTGAGACCTGACCTGTTAGTGCACAACAATACGAGTGCACATCAGTATAAGTACCTCTGCTTTGTGTCTTGAGTGTGTTCTTTGTTGCCGTGGAGATAAAACGCCCATGTGGGCTCTTGGTCTCAGGTATGACAGGCATGAAGGGGATCCCCGGCTCACCTGGCCCACCTGGTCCCCGTGGTACTGCAGGTTATCTTGGACGGAAGGGGGAGCCGGGAGAGGCCAGAGGAACGTATGGCCCACCTGGACCATACGGACAAAAGGTGAGCACTCTCTGAAGGACAGAGAGCATGTGGTGTCTTTGAATGTGTCTGCACACTGTATGCAGTTACTTTATGCCTACAGTATGTGTAGAAAGACCTGAGGTGCGTTCAAATTCCCAAACGTTTGGATGTTTGCAAACAAGTTTCTGTTTGTCTTGAGCTTTTGGCGAACGTTTACAAACACTCGCAAAGGGTCTGAGGAGGTAGTTCATCGCGAACATACAGTGGAGCTGGATGTGGGCTTGACGAAGGTAACAATACAATTACCGCTACAGTGGAATGTTAACACCAAATCGTTCAAATTGAACTGTTTAATAAAACTTTCACCACAAATGTTCACCAAAGAGCTATTGCTTACAGTAAATGTGTTTGCTTGTGTCTAATGTAGCAAGACAAACAAAGGCTCAAGACATATGACTTAAACTCAGCTGACTTTAAGTCAAAATCATATTTGTGTTAGCTTGGCGATCACCAGACCAAGCTCAATCTTTTAAGATTGAACATCAGTCTGGAGAGTCTAGCAAATTTGGATTTCGCCCGGCAGCTCAGGCTGCATATCTATCTCATATCTGCATATCTATCTCCTCTGTTCCCTGCCAGAACCTTTGGCTCCAATCAGAAACTAGCTAATCCAAAAGACACACCAGGTCGTTTGTCTGATTGGTTGAAGGACTATCCAAGCGCACGGAGTCATTGGAACGATGCCCATTTATCACACCACTTGTGCAGTAGAAACCAAATGCAGCCTCCTCCCCCCATACTAATGTTCAATCTTAAAAGATTGAGCTTATTATGGTGATAGCCAGACTATCTCAGCTTCCCACACCCCACTGAAATGTCCAGAATATACATGTAATACCACTTGAGGAAAAGGCTTTGTGTCCGTGTGTAGGGGGAGCCTGGATCTGGCTGCACGGGTGCAGGCATGAAAGGAGCTAAAGGAGACAAGGGGCCTCCTGGACCACGTGGAACACCTGGGGGCAAAGGATATCCTGGAGAGCCTGGGTTACCAGGTAAGAAATGACTTTCAGTGTCAAACAAAACAAGTCAAGTAAAAGACAATGTTATTGTCATCTCAGCTATTGTGTACAGGTGAACAGAACAGTGTTCCTTGAGTTTTGACACTGATACATGTGGCACACAGAATGTGTATGTTGTAGAATGTTATGATACAGCACAGTTCGCAAGCTGTAGTCCACCTTTCACAACACACATAATAGCACAAAGATAGAATATCTTTAGAATATAGTGAAGAGATTAATCATGAAAGGAACATGCACAACACATAAGAGTAATCTGTAGCTTGCCACTGGCTCCCAATCAAAGTTCAGGATGTCCACAAAATGACTGCAAATCCCCCGCTTCTGAGCACCAGGAATGGTTTGGTTGCTGCTGTCATTGTTGGTCCACTAACCCTCTCTGACTCCGACTGTGTCTGGAGTGTCTTCTTCCTCTTGTCCCCTGCGGGCTCCGGAATAGTGCCAGTCTTGAAATACATTCAGTATCCAGGTAGCATCTCATGGGTAATGCTGGAGCAATATGAGGCCATTTCCCACTGCTAATGGCTGCTACTGCAGCGCCAGTTTTAGTCACTCGTACTGTACGTTTGTGATTCCAGCCACCAACATGTGTAGTCTTTTGTCTTTCCATTGCACAGTATTGTGTGACTTGACACTTGACCGTGTCCGCAGTGACAGGCCCAAAGCATCTTCTCTGCAATTATCCTATTGTAAACCCTCTGGTTAACAGTTTAAAAAGTATATACCGGTAACCAAATCATAACAAAAATAATCATAATAAAAACAGCTGGTTTGTGAGGTAGAAGGAGAAAACAATGGCAACTATCGCCAACTATTGGCTCAAGTGCGCTCACGCCTGATTGGTGTGAGGTCAGCTCGGAACACTCCACTCTGACCTTCGTGTGTGTCCTTCTCTAGGACTCTCTGGCCCACCTGGGAAGCCAGGGTCATCTGGAAGACCCGGCAGGCCAGGGAACAGTGGACCAGCCGGACTAGTTGGTAAGTTGTTCATATGATTGGACAGGTAGGAGAGTGAGATCAGATGACCTCAAAGACTTCTTTCTTACTGACAACAGTTTTGTGATCTAAACATGAAATAGACCATAAATAATGTAAAAATATATTATGCTCAGATCGAACTAAAGCATATGATTTAACCCCTGAATGCAGTACATTTCCATATCAAAGATGTTGGTGCTGTTGCGGCATTTTTATACATACAGTACATTTACACCAAAGCTTTTCACACTTATTTTACTGAAAGCAGTTCTTGAGGGAGGCTTTGGCAATGAACTCCTGTGATTTTTCTAAACAGTTATTGTCCACCCAGACACACCTCACTGTGTTTGTATCCACAGGAGTGGCCGGCCCTCCTGGTTTTGGTGGGCCCAAGGGCATGAGGGGGAATCCTGGGCGTGATGGCATCCCGGGGCGGACAGGCCTCAAAGGAGAGCCAGGTAAAACCACGCTTCCAGCCATGTCATATTCAAGCTTTGTTATATTCTCTTGTATGCTCTACATTTACATGTGCGGTCTGGACAAAACTGGACATTTTTGTTCACAAAAAACTCTCTGTGCTGTGGTGTTTCCAAGACTTTAGCTCAAATGTACAGTAAGCTTGACTAAAATGTAAGCTTGACAAAATATACTGCCCAACAGTGGACCATACTCTTTCCATGCATGATGGAATATATAGTATATATATATAGAAGGAATATATAGTATATATATATAGAAGGATATATACTGCCTTTTCTTTTTTTCACAAGGACGCGGATCTGACATACCTGGCGTAAGAGGACCGCAGGGCAGTCGAGGTGGGTAACAGGTGCACAGGTGTTGCTTCTCAACTTCATCTTAATTACCCCAGCAAAGGCAGCAAAGTTCCTCGAACGTTTCTACTCATAGAAGACCAATTATTACACTACATTGTGTCTGCCCAAAGAATGAGCTTTTTGATCATCACTCTCTTATTTAAAAAAAAAAAAGAAAGTTGGCAAGTACAGACAGAAATAAATGTATGAAATGTATAGAAATTGGTGTCAGTAATAGCAAAAATAGTCTTAGCCTCAGCCTTGCCTTTTGTCTCTTTCCTCAGGACCCAAGGGGGATCAAGGCCCTTATGGGTATTCACAAAGTGGACCCCCTGGACCCATAGGTGATACCGGGTTACCGGGACTTCAAGGACCGCCAGGGCCACCAGGGTCACCAGGGGGAAAAGGAGACGGTGGATGCTGTAGAGATGGCGAGAAAGGAAACCCAGGCTACCCTGGGCCACATGGATCACAGGGTGAGAGGGAGACACGTTTAACTGATCAGGTTCTGTTGTTATGGAAAAAACACCTCGATATCTTCACCATAATCATGACAGCATAATAATCTTTATGGTTCTTCGAGCTTATTGAACGCAACCTTCACATGACAACGTCGTGATTTTTTTGACAGAAAATAGGTAGGGGATGGTACAGGGGAAAAGAATAGGTAAACAGGTAATAATGGATGGTACTTGAACACAAATTGTTCTGCAAGCTGATCTGCTCTGTGTTCGTTCATGACTAAATGTCCCACACACCGCAGGGTACCCTGGGCCTAAAGGGGCTGCTGGGCCTCCAGGTGCAGGAAGTAAAGGACAGAAGGGAGACGCGGGATATCCAGGGCCTGCAGGCCCTAAAGGGGCTCTGGGGAGCTTTGGTGCACACGGACCACCGGTCAGTTTCCCTAACATGGACAGAGTGCATTTAGACTGAATAGGAAATACTATTTACAGTGCATGTCTTCACTTGATTTCATTGAAGTCAGACATCTTTTCTCTGTTGCATGGTGTCAATTCAGGCTTGTGTGTATTTCTTACAGTACGTGTGTAGGTCTTCCAGATGTCATATTGCCATATAGTCTTTTCTATGTCATCCATAACGTCTTCCTCACTGTGTAATTTGGATAGTTACTCTTGCAGTAGAGTGAAATACTGTACTGTATGTCTCCATTTGAGCTCAGATTGGCTAATGAGGTTGTGTGTTCCACAGGGGCCGGGAGGTCCCCAGGGTCCCGCTGGGCCGAGGGGTGATCCTGGATGGCCTGGGTCCCCAGGACAGCCAGGTAATGTCCAGAGGTCACGGGGTCATCGCTCATTTAATTCTAAAAAACAGAACTGCTGACGCCAACCTCAGATTTGTTGGTGTGAGAGTCTGATCATCCATCAATGAACAATGTAGAAGTGAGATATGTTGTATTGTCACCTGGCTGTATGTTAAGGTTGTAATATGGTTAAAAGCTATTTGGCAGACGCCTTTGTTCAAACTGACATATAAATAAAAACAATACAATAATTAATTTCACAGTGAAGAATTGTCAAAAAATTGGTCAAACTACAGTAGGGACAATAGCAATATAAAGAATAAACAACATCAGTTCAAGCAATAACCTATTGAAAATTAACAATGATAATTGTTATGATAATGGTAATGTTCCCAGTAAGACTAGATTTAATATTCCGAAGGCCATACTGAACAGTGCGCTTATACTGTACAAACTGGAATGCATAGCTTACATTTCACATTCAAAACAAATCCAAGGCTACACCATAGTACCGTACGTCCTCTATCTTATATGTTTGATATTACTGAATGAGGTCTCAATCCTTAATCCTGCGTTGCAA
>NC_084995.1:28480053-28502553 GCF_963854185.1 Sardina pilchardus | reverse complement strand
GTAGGTGAACATTGTCAAATTAGGGAAAGAATTATGGAGAATATCGTAGGGTTTACTGTACCTTGCCAATTTACCGACAGCATACCACAAACAGCTGGTTACCAACAGCTCCTCGTGGATGGCATCACTTTTTATGTTCGGTTCGGTTTGCTCTCATTAAATGGCACTGAACCATGTAATTGTGTTTTACAACTAACGTGGAATATGACGTCAGGACGCATGTATAAAGACAGTCGCAAGGCCACATGCAGCATCGCTAAATGACCAAACTCGCCACTGCAATTCCCATTCCGCCGTAAAAACTACAAGGATGCATACTTCCAGGATTCCTTGCGCTGCTGTCGTGGTCTGCCTGGCTTTGGTTGTTGACGGAACATCCTTTGGTCGTTCACAGATGCTGTCAAATTCATTTGTTAGGGAAACCCTTCCTGAGCATAGAAACAAAGTGGTAAGCTATTAAAACACATTTCATTCTGTAGCCTACTGTTTTTGAAAGGAACATCAACTTCCTGGAATCCCCATGTGGAGCTCTCCAGGGTGCTGATCAGGTTCATACTTTTCTGCGAGTTGTTTAACTTTGGAAGCAGCTGGATTCACAAACAGTAATGGTAAAACAGATCAATGGGCATTTGTGTATCTCATATTTCGCGTATTTTACTAAAGTTGGCACGTGTAGTAGTATCGAGTTCTTAACATTTCATCAGTTTTAACATATTTAACATCAAACCGATAATATAACCTGTTAAATGGCAAAACATCTTGTTTTAGCGTGTGAAGAGTTTATTGATGGATCAATCAGCCTTTGATTGCAGTCTGATGGAAATAATGAATACAGTCAATAACAGTTCTAACTGCATTTCTTTCTCTCACAGATACCCACTACATTCAACCCTCTGGAACTTCTCATGATTCTCTTCAAGCCAGACAGCGGAACGCGGGAGAGTGGAAGTTTAGTCCAAAAGATTGCGGAAGGCAAGAGGGCGCTGGTGAGGCGGGGAAATTCGGACGGTACAGAGGACGAGAGCAAAAGGGGACTGGATAGGATAGGGTCAGGGTGTCGATTCGTATTCTACTGGAAGTCGTGGGCAAGCTGCAGATGACTCGGATGTGATGTTGCCATCCTTCACAACGATTGTCTACAAAATAATGTTAATAGTCTGCATTGCAATATAATTAAATGAAAACTTCAAAACCTTAAAATTGTGTTTTGGTTTTAATTGTATTAAGTGTCACATTAATCAGTATAAACCAGTGTTTTTACTTACACTCTAAAACTGCAAACCAGCAAATACAACACATCTTTAGAAACACTACATTTCTAAAACAAACAAACAAACAAACAAACAAACAAAATAAAACAAATGTTTCTTGTTATACCTGAACGCTATTCACTGTGAAATTCCATGAAAAAACAGAACACAATCATCTCTCCATCCCAATCTCTCCAATAATCTCTATATATGTATTTGAAGTTGATGGTTTAAGAAGATTTTATAGGTGAACACAATCTATGAACGCTTGTGTATAGTTAACAAATTAGTGCCTAGTGACATCACTGTTTAACCCTTTCTGCTTGGGAACCGGCTGATTCCAATTCGGTCAATGGGACTACCAAATCCAGTGTGGACTCTGCTCCTGGGGGTGTTAACTCCAGTCTTAGCAGAGTCTCCTGGCAGATTGTCTCTGATATTGGGCTGGTCAGTTGAGGTGCTGCTCCCAGTCTTTGTTTGGTCAACAGGGTCACTTTCAGTAATCCTGGCCAGGTCGGCTTGACTGGCGTGTCTGTTCCGGACCTGGGTGAAAGTGGTCTTCGCTTGATCGACTTGACCATTCCTTCTCTTCTGGCCGCCTTTTACCCTCCTGTGGGAGAGAGATGCTTCAGCTAATAAAAACCCACAGAGAGATCTGGTTTCATCCATTATATCTCGCGGCTTTGCGATTGCCAGTGGACTCAACTAGAATGTCTCTGGTTTGTTGTTTTGTTTCCATTGTAAGGCTTAACACACTGAGCTGTAACCCCCCATCTTTGGCTAATTGGATTACATGAAACAGGCCCATTGTTTTATTCATAGACCTGGAAGGACAGCGCAACCCCTCTACACGGTGCTAAAATTCCATGATGGCCGTTCTATTCATAGGGACCAACAGATGTTCGGTGTGGAGGTTTTATCGGGTAGGGAATTGTTTTGAGTATCCGAGGCTCCACCATAAACAGTGGACATTAATATCTATAATTTGCCCCTGTCTCCTATGAAACAACAGTTGGGTTGGTTACCTTTGTCGGCTTCTCTTGGGCTCCACAGGGCTGATGGATAAGCGGTCTAGTGGCGTGTTACTTCCAGGGAAGCTCTCTGTCCTCCGGGGGGCCACAACGTCCCCTGAATGACTTTGCTGTGGCGGAGCGTCACCCGGCATAATGGGCTTACTGGGCCAGGAATGGGACTCCGACTGGCTCTGCACACAGAATACATTATGATGAATTGTATGTCAGATTTACCAACCACGTAACAGACTCCCGTTTAACATGCAATAGGTCTAAAGCACCATCAGCGCCATCAGTTATCCTGGTGTAATTACATTACCATAATGTCCACCCAGCTCCACATGTGAGCCACTATTGAAAGCCCAATGCCTATTATGATCCATCATTAGGACAAGATCACAGAGGGCAGCAGATCCTCATAAATCTACGTAAGGCACCAGGAGAGTTCATTAAGATCTACTGGAGTGCATGTGTATGTACCCCCTCTGTTATAACACTGGATTTCTTTGTTTGATAGGTCAGATTAGAGAAGTAAACACACCCACTCCTTAGGCGTTGCTTCAACAGTTAGGCATTTGATTGGAAAGCGACCTTGACCCATACGTAGGAACTATGTTTTTTGTTTGTTGTTTTATATGCTACAAGCTACAAGCTAGATGGTCTGTTTGATGCTCATTAGCTTGGTAAAGTAATGACGTGACCTTGCCCAGTCAGGTCAGTAAGTGTTGCCCTAGCTGAGAGTTGCATGTGGCTGTCTGGGTGTGACTGCACCTGTGGGGGGGTGTCTGGTTGGTCCTCCTGGAGAGGGAGAGCGACCACAGGCAGACAGCAGAGGAACAGCCAGTTCCAGCGCAGCATCTACAACATATGGACATTTACCTGCACTGGTCAGCGAGACATACACACATGGGGACAATCACAGGAAATGTGCAGGAATGTACAGTACAGTAAATGTGCTTATAGCATATGTCATATGTCTCTCTTCTAAAACAGTGCACATACTGACACACACACACACACACACACACACACACACACACACACACACACACACACACACACACACACAAAGGAACTTAGATACACGCAGGGCTTAAATCTGTGTATTCTCATTTGTTTGTTTGCCATGTACGCAGCACAGACAGACCTGCATGTCAACACATCACCTGTACTGTTGCTCTTGAGTGTGAGCGACGTGGAGGATGTGCTTTGAACTATCTCTGCTGAGGGCCTGGCCCTGACTTACCCCCCCCACACACACACACACACACACACACCCCACCCCTTTGGCAGTGACACGCGCCCGGCTCTGACGTCCCTTCTTCATTAAAAAGGTCAAACTGATGGAAATAATGCGGCTATTTTTGACCAGAGTGACCCTCCAGTTCCCAGGAGGGTCCTCATGTGAGAAGGGACGCTCATAGCGCACAGATCGCCCCAATCATCACTACATTAGGACCGGGCGTGTCAAACACTGGTCGGCTGTCCAGGCAGACGGTGCTAATGAACTAAACACTGATTGACAATCACCAGAGATGGCTTAGAGAGACGCGTCACACTGACGGCCCCCTGTGCGCCCGCTCTCTCCATCTCTGTCTTTGGGCTGCTCATCTGTAGCATCACAAGCAGAGCAAAATGGCAGCCACAAGATGGTGGGAAACCCCCAGACGCTTTGTTGATATGGGGACACAAGGTAGAGCTTGTTTAGGCTATATGCACTGGGCATCTTCAGGGTTTTTTTTTTTTTTTTCAAACCAAAGGCATTTTTCCTCTCATCTCAGCTTCTACAATGTACAGTACACTCATGGATAACATAGTTGGATTCAGAAGACCATTATGTGTCAAATAAACAATTTGGCCTTTCTGACCACAAGGGTCATATGCTGGAAAAGTCCTCACCGTGTCCTTTGAATTAACTTTTTTGGTTTTCACACATGACTTCTAACCTACATAAACTCCACACATGATATCTCAGTGAAACTGTCACAGAGTAATAATTCACTGGGTGCAGTCAATGAAAGCAAAATACTGTATACATCCAGAATTCATACTTCGTCTAACAGAAACACCTATATATCCTATGTAAACATATCTTCTCAAATACTAATTTATTTCATATATATGTATCACAGAGATATAGATATATGCACACACACACACACACACACACACACACACACAGACAGGGATGTATACTGTACACACAGAGAGAAACACACAGAAACATCAAACGCACCAAAACCTCATACATATCGTACCTTCTCTTCTGGCCAAACTCAGCTGATGGAATTCCAGTGGTTTGAAATTGTGAGTGTTGTTCTTTCCCTCTCTATGTTCATGTCCGCTTCACCGGAGCCGTTTTATAGGCTAGACTAAAGCCCGTCCACACCAATCAGCATTCTCAGCTCCCACGCCATCATCATTTCCTGTTGTCTAGTAATCTCTGGACGTGGTCTCACTGTCCATGTGACAGTTTGCAATTCCTAATATTTGTTTATTTTTTTTCTGCTAGTGTTTGTGTGAGTGTGTCTGTCTGTGTGCTGCTACATACAATGCACAAGCATGTACCCACAGCTGCATGTTTGCATTCGTGTGTGTGTGTGTGGGTGTGTGTGGGTGTGTGTGGGTGTGTGTGTGTGTGTGTGTCTTCAGAAGTGTGGCTATCTGCTGTCTGCGTCTGCCCACCCTAGGACATTGATAGTCTGGAGACTGCAGACAAACTGTAAGTCAGGGGGACTGCGGGGCCCCATTCTTTTAATAGATCTCATAATCAGAGCCAGGGTGTGTCTGAACGAGGATGACCTTTCAATGGCTCTGCATGTGCTAATAAAATCACACTCCGGGTGTAAGCAGCACATGAGACATGGCGGGGGGACTGCACCCTTCGCTGAGCTGCCAGGGCAGTGGGCAGGGGGCAGTGGACAGCCCCGGGGGGCGAGAGCCAGCCACACACTCACACATCACACACGGGCAAGAGACTGCACCCGTGCCGTCAGGACTCCTGTATGTCACCTGTACGTCGTCACGTTAGTGAAAAAACGAAAGGAGCAAAATGGTTGAAGCCTCACTCGGTCAGAGATGTGTTTATAAGTAGGTTTTTGAGGTGTGTCTTCGGTCCTGTGCGGCGGGTTTTGACAGACACTGAGAGGAGTCAGAGAGGGGCCCTCTGTCTCACCAGCAGAGGGAGTTTATGCTCCAAAGATTCTGCTCATGTCTTTACCAAAATCCCTGTCTCTGCCTGAAAGTGCTTAACAAGTAAATTCTTCAATATATGTATGACAGTTTTAGAAGCATTCATTTGAAATGTTTTTCTTTTGCTTACTTTTACTTGTACTTATTTGGTGCAAATTACATTTATGGTGTGTGTGTGCGTGTGAATGTGTGTGTGTGTGTGTGTGTGTGTGTGTGTGTGTGTGTGTGTGTGTGTGTGTGTGTGTGTGCGTGCGCGCGTGCGTGCGTGCGTGCGTGCGTGCGTGCGTTTGTGCGTGTGTGCGTGCGTGCGGGTGTGCGTGCGGGTGCATCTTTGCATGTGTCTGTGTAAGTGAAAGGGAGTGGGTGTGAACATGGAGTATGGGGTTTTTAAAAAATATGCATAATGTATCAGTCGAGACCTAACTCTATTCATTAGAAGTGAAATCAGTGAATGCGTTAATAATTCAGACTCTGCTCTAAAACATGCATAATGGAGAACATTAATGCCTCAATCCTGTAAAATATCACTGACTCATGTCTTTGGAAAATACCATCAATTCCCTCTCCTGTCTTTCTTCTCTGCTTTCCTCTGTTGGAACTCATTTTTCAGTTTCCTTGGCATTCTCTCTTCTCCTCTCTTGGATGTTGCCTCCTCTGACCTCTAAGCTATCGGCATCCTACAAAAGGAAGATGTCTTCGAAATGGGACAGCGCAGAGTGAAGGCTTGTTTACCAGCAATGTACTGCATTTTTAAAAGATGCTTTTAGCCTGGGGCGTAGAAAAAAAGAAAAAAAACTTTTGGGTGTTACTGAGCAGAATCACACCTACTTTCAAAGAGAATTGAAGGAAGCATCTCTGATCTGGCTTGCCCTGTGTGTGCCCAAGCCTGTTTGTTAGCTCAGGGTTAGCTCTGCTGTTCCAATGATCAATTTGTGAATTCAAGTCTCATCATTAATTGAACCAATTCATTTGGTGTAACACACCTCATATATTTTGATATAAACACATGTTGTGATAATGTCATAGAAATGTTTGTTACAAAATATGAATCTCATATTATCATGAGGATCTTTATTCCTGAATAAACATATGTATTTGCTTTAGCAAACGATGTGTTTTGATTGTGCTCAAACTCGTCCAATCTGGTATTATAAGCGTCATGTTCTAAATTTAGCTCCAATAACTCAAACGGCTGGCCCTGATGCACAGTGAACTGGACAGGTCTTCCACTGACTGACTCTTGTACTGCCCGCATGTCTTTGATTTGCCTCAGGCATGGTTCCCCAAAGGAGACCAGGGCTTTAGTCGCTCGATGGTGTTTTAAGCCCCCAACGTCATCTTCCAGGCAGCGCTGTCACCATCAACTTCAAGGCACCTAATCCTAAACCTTATCCTGACCCTAACCCTAACCCTAACCTTAACCCATGCCTAACCCTAGCGCCTTCCAGGCAGCACTGCCTTGAAGACAACATTGGGGGTTTAAAACACCAACAAACGCTTTAGTCAGCCTCTTAGGGACTTCAGGGCACAGGCAGGGCCCTGTTGGAATAGCAGGTGCCTGTTCCTCAGACTGTGGATGGGTAGAGGCCTAGCGATGGCCAGAGGCCTACCACCTCCACACCCTCGCTCCACCTCCCCAATCCAGCAGACCCAAGCATCTAACAGTTGGTGATTGGAGTCGGAGGGACACCTGATCCATGTCACATTCTTTAAAAGATTAAAGCATGCTGGGGTTTCTCAGAAAAAAACACAACTGATAATTTGTTATAAGGACATTAATCTCTTGGCTAGGTCAATAATAGATAGGGCACCATCTTTGCTTCATCCACAGTCTCTTTAATCCCTACTGTATTTGAGTTAGACTGTGTCTAACTTTGTTGAATTGAGTTGATATGTTCAGACATCTATTTCTTACATCCATTGTATCCCAGTCACTTCAGTTTGCACAGAGGCATTAAATTAAGTTGTTCATTCTTGTAGGCTTTTGACAATGTTATGTGTTAAACTTTGTCATTCCTGATCTCTGGCAAGAGCCTCTGTAATGTTTGAAAGAACCTTGATGTCCTCTTGACCTTGGACTGAGTTTTGAAGGGCAGCATGTTTTCCAAATGAGCCACTTGAGTGAATAACAACTCTGTGTTTCCCACACATCTGCAGCACTGGGCTCAGTGAAGTATGCCATGTTTATAGAACTAAATACAAGAAAGTCACAGACAAGGTTGAGGTTTATGTTTAAACCTTCGATCTAATCCACTTGGTCCGCATATAGGAAATATGATCCAGCTGAGAACAGAGTGTGGGAAACAACACAATAACAGCCAGGCTGGAGAATGGATGGATTTGGAGAATTAGTCGCGTTGAGTTATCAGGGGCAGAGTGTGTCTGCCAGCCTTCTGTTATGGAAAACTCCTTTTTTATGCCCCTCGGTTTGTACTAGAGACACCCTGCATGAGCCAGCAAAGATGAAATGGATATTATGCTCCTGGCAATATAAACATCCATCCGCCATAAATAATGTCAGGCAGATTCCAGAGCAGGGCGCAATATCATTCCTCATGAGCCTTCATGCCAATGTAATTGAAGCAGCTTTGAAAATATATATATATTAGGGGACATGTAAAATCGGAGAAACTTTGTCAGACAGAGCGTTCAGGTTCTTTTGGCCTAGAGGTTCTCGCAAGAGGGTACAGTTGTCGAGAAATTATAGCCTGCAGCACAGCTGGATGGGAAGTGTGTGTATTCCGACAGGAAGTGAGTCTGGCAGTCCCCATTAGTCTTTCTGATATGCTCACAGCCACGTCCCACGTCTATTTTTGAACACCACCGTGACATCAGTCCTATGGGATAAACATTATTTCAGGGATGAAACAAAAGCTATCCCTAGCACTGTGCAACACAAAGAAATTGACAAGGCAGCCAAAAGGCATTTCTGGAGAACAGCTCGCTGATTTGTCACTGATCCACGCAGAACATCTAGGTAAATATTTGGCAGAACTTATTGGACTAGCGGGAAAGTTACGCCCGTCACAATCCTTAATTGGCGTGGTGTGTGATGAGTCATTGCTATGAAACAGTGTTTCCAATCAGGCCATGTGTGTGTATGGGTAGCGTCCTGCTGGGTGTATTCTTCACACCGACATGTCACGAGGCAGCACATGTGAATGCAGCTGCGCTGTGCATGAAAATGCAGAGGAACACCAAGGAGATGAACTACTTTAATTGAGGTGAAAAGAAAATGTTCTCCGACTCCATAATGACTATTGATATCCAAGACAAAAACATTGAGCTTATATTGTAGATGCTTTTAAGGGATTAAAAAAAGATGTTTGTTTTCCCATTTCACTCCATTTCAAGGTAGTTTTGAAAATCTATGACTCAGTGATATTCACAGTGTCCTTCATTACAGTATGCTTTTTTTCTATTGTTTTTATTTGTTATTATTTTGTGTTCCCATCAGACTGACAGTAATGGTTTAAAAAGAATGCTTTAAACCGAGAGAACCTTTTGTCCTTGACCTTTTGGACCAGGAGTGCAATGTTTTTTTTTATCTCATTCATCTTTGACTCAGGTCCCTGTCACTGCTCACAGAAGTTGCAACAAAGAAATACCCAAAGGACTCCCGCATAAAACAGCAAGTCAGTATGAATTCCTGATGTCATCATTTTGCCTGATGTACAGTGTTCAAAAGAGAGGCACATTGTTACCTTGTGTTGATTTATGTTAGGTAAATGTAATTTTGTATTCAGTACAATGTTTTAATAAAAACAATTTCATCTTTTGTTGATCTGACCTTCTCACTGTTCTCCAGCATACTATTCACTCTATGCACAAGTGTCAATGTGTATTTTCATGCGCATTGAAGCAGGTCCCTGGAGTCCAGGCTCTCTGATCGTGCATCTACAATAAGTTGGTAGCTCCTAACCGTATATCCCCAAATCCACATTCTATCTACTGTACCAATGTCCTCTCACAGCAAACCAAGTCATTAGGCCTGGCTGTTCTAGCATGGCCACAGACAGGCTGTTTTATATGGGCACCGTGTGCAGTACACCAGTGCACATCATTTTTTATTGTCTCAGCACGCTGAGGCATTTGTTGTCCTCACTAGTTGAGTGGCAGTTATTGGTGGAGTAATTGATTGTCCCGCGCCCTTATCTGTGTTAGCAAATGGAAGACACACGCCTCATTAGTCATTAGTCAGTTTTAAATGATGTTGGCTTTTATCTCATACACCTCCGTTTTTTTCCCTCCTTCTCCTGTTCAGTGGCTGCTCAGAGAAGGCTGCTTGCTGTGGAGTTCCTCTCTCCACTGTGCTTTCACACAGTGCCCTTCAAAGAAAAAAAATACTGTTACCGCAGCACTGATGGGAACCAGTGCCTTGTGATTGCACGGCTTTGCTGTCGGGCGCTTCACTTTAGCTGCCTCTGATGCTGCGGGCTCGAGGTGCTTTGCTTGCCAGTGTCATGTTTGCTGTCACAGTGATGAATGCTCTCGCAGACTCCCGGCGTTGCGTAAGCGTTCGCACTGGGACTCTACGGGGAGCAAAGAGGAAAGCCTGTGTTTTGTGCTTAAGGATTTGGGTCCTCTCAGAGTGGGGCTTGATGCAGCCAGAAAAGCATTGACTGCCCTGTCCCCAACAGCTGATGGGTAGACAAGACTGATGTATGCAAATCCATCATGTGAGGCCAAATATCAGTGCTATATACTTTGATGGCACGTGTGAAGTATATGTTTCTTTGATATAAGAAGTGGTGATAAATCATGGAGAAGGCTGCTACTAAGAGAGAGTTCCAATGTGAAAGAGTATCGTGAATTCTCATTTAAATTTTAATCAGACCATGGCATATGATCCATCAGATTGGGTACCTGTAAATAAATCATCCCACTCTCTCAGCAACAGAACATTTGCAAATTCTCCATCCACAGCTTGTCAGAGTCATCCATGTACTGTACATGTACAGTACACCTTCCCTGTCTGTTAGAGATCAAGGATACATGGCAGTGTTTCATCCCTCTCCGTCCACCCTCGGAGAGCACTGCAGAATGTCATCTAAAAAAGTCTCCCATTTGAACAGAAATGGAGTCGTCTCGTCCCAGTCGTCTGGGAAGGACGTGGGAGAGATCCATCAGCGCTGTGGCGCACATTAATCTGCCGCTCTCCTCCTTCGGCTGACAGCGCCACGTGAAAAATGGTGCGGACGGAGGGCGGGCGACCTCCAGAGCGCCGCATCTCAGAGGTGGCTGCGTCCACTCGCTTCGTGCTGACATCATCAGCTGGGGGGGAGGGGGAGGGGGAGGCAGGACCACAGACAGAAAAGTGATTTTCTTCTCGTTGCACTGTCAGACGTTCAGATACACTCTTGATGTCCTTGGCTGGTGGGGCAGTAGGTGTAGGAGCTGCAACTGAGCTCCATAGACAGGGAAATAAAACTCGACAGGGCCCTAGGAAGGCTATGTGCTTTCCTCACAGATATACAAGGAAGCTGCTGGAATTCAAATGATATCTGGAGGCTGGCTGCACTGATTTGCACTCAGTACGAGAAAACTTTTGTTTTTCCCAAGTTTTATACTGAATATCACTGCTTCACTTTTCCAGAAGCAGACTGTTACATAAATGACACAATATTTTCGAATCTGTTAGATCACAGCAAACCAAGAGGGAGAAGTTTAATTGCCGTCTATTTGATGCTGCGTGTCTACCTCTGAGTTAAAATCCTATTCATTTTATCCCCATAACCAGAGAACAGCCTTGTTTCCTGCTCCATGATGCAATGAATAATAAATGTGTGAAACTGTTTTATCTGGCTAAAAATGGATTACCCTCCTTGGTGAAAGCACTTGATAAACAAGATTTCTATACCTGAAGACACAAAGCAAAGAAACAATTGCAGAAAACATGCATTTTGTATCCATTCTGCCTGACCATTTTCATGCTTTACATATTTCATATATAGATAGATAGATAGATAGACAGACAGATAGATAGATAGATAGATAGATAAATATTTACTTTAATACAATCTAAACATCTGATGGAGCATTATCACTTGAGATAACTAAATATGAACTGTTCAATCTAATCCATATTGAAAATGAAAGAATATACTTTGCTTCCAAAATGTATTCAAATGTCTCTGAAATAGCATTTTTCTTGTCTTGGTGAGTAGACCAGCTGTACTTTTGCTTGCCTTTATTGCTGTACATTTTTGCTGCCTGTGCTACTTTTTCAAATGCTGGTAGGTGTTCATTGTGTTGCAACTGCTCAACAACTTGTATGTTACTTCTGGTTAACCCGAAATACTCCTAGAAATACTCAAAGTGCTATTCTTCTTTGGCATTCTTCCAGCATTTGTACTTCAGCAGCAGCCATGTCTCTGCACTTCTGACTGTGAAGCGTGTCTGTCACATGGAGGATGATACGAATTTAAAAACCATGGGATACAACACCAAATGAGAAAAAAGCTGGGACGTTATGTAAAATGCAGATAAAAAAACAGATTGTGATATTCTGCAAGTCTCATAAACTCTTAGACATAGACAACATCAAATGTTGAAAATTAAATATTTGACTATTATACCAGCAACACGTTTAAAGAAAAGTTGGGACGGGACCAACGAAATGCTGGAAAAGATGTGCAAAGAAAACACAAAAGGAGGATTATTTCAGAACTAATTACAGTAACTGGCAACTTGATTGGGTATGAAAAAGAGCATCCAAGAGAGGCAGAGTCTCTTAAAAGTACAATTCATCACTCTGTGCAAACCTGTCTGGACAAATTATGAAATAGTATAATTATAATGCTTCTTAACATCGAGTTTGTGAAGTATTTAGGGAGTTCATCATCTACAGTACATAATATCATTAAAACATTAAGAGAATCCAGAGATTTTTTGCAAACAAGGGACAGAGCGGAAAAACAATGTTAGATGGCCATGGTCTTTTGGACCTCAGATGGCACTGCATGAAAACCAGATCTGTTTCTGTTAAGGAAATCATTGTATGGGCTCAGGAAAACTTCTTATAACCATTGTCTATGAGCACAGTTTGATACTCAAGGTTAAGTGGAGAAAAGTCCTGTTGTCAGGAAACCACAGACTCCTCTGGGCTAAAGGGGAGAGACTATCCAACTGTCCAACTTATCCAACTTGTTACAATGCTCAGTTCAAAACCCAGCAACTATGATGGTGTGGAGGTGCAGTAGTGCCTATGCCATGGACATCTTCCACATCTGGCAAGAGGCACAATCAATTCTAAATGATGTACACAGATTTTGAGCAACATATACTGTACTAGCATCCAGGCCATGTCTTTTTGGGGGAAGACCTTGAATATTTCAGGAAAACAACACCAAAATGAATTCTGCACATATTTATACAGTATTTCGCATAGAGGAAGAGTCCAGGTGCTAAAATGGCCTGTCTGCCGTCCAGTCCTGTCAAATTAGGTGCCTTATGGAATGAAAAGCATGATTAAGAAGAATACCCAATGTTTTTGAGCAACTGGAATCCTATAGTGGGAAAGAATGGGACAACATTTCATTCTCAAAACTCTAGCAACTGGTCTCCTCAGTTCCTAACATTATCAGCATTCAAACTTCAAAACGAACTTCAAATATCCAACCTTTAAGAACACCAATTTTATTTGTGAAGGAACAATGTATCATAAATAAATACATGTTCTTCCCAAAATACTGGGGCATAAGTATTGGCACCTAATGGGAATTTAACACATACAGTCATTGACAAAAGTGTTGTCACCCCGTGCTAAAGTTTACTAAAAAGAGGAATATAAAATCATCTTTTGGAAATTGATTTTAATGGCTTATGTAATAAAATGAGGAAAAATCCAACCTTTAAGGACACACCAATTTTCTTTGTGAATGAATAATGTATCATAAATAAATAAATGTTCTTCCCAAAATACTGGGGTCAAAAATCTTGTCACCCCTATGTAACCCTATGGGAATTTAACACATAGGGTTAACATAGGGGCAGGCAGTTTTTTATTTTTAAAGGCTACTTATTTCATGGATCCAGGATACTATGCATCCTGATAAAGTTCCCTTGGTCTTTAGAACTAAAATTGACCCACATCATCACACACCCTTCACCATACCTAGAGATAGGCATGGTGTTTTGTTCAGTTTCGTTCAGTTAGCCTATTAGCCTGTTTGATGCTCATTGAACTCAATGCAAATCAAACAAGCTAATAGGCTAACTGAACAAAACTGAACAAAACACCATGCCTATCTCTAGGTATGGTGAAGGGTGTGTGATGATGTGGGTCAATTTTAGAAATAAAAAACTGCCTGCCCCTATGTTAACCCTATGTGTTAAATTCCCATAGGGTTACATAGGGGTGACAAGATTTTTGACCCCAGTATTTTGGGAAGAACATTTATTTATTTATGATACATTATTCATTCACAAAGAAAATTGGTGTGTCCTTAAAGGTTGGATTTTTCCTCATTTTATTACATAAGCCATTAAAATCAATTTCCAAAAGATGATTTTATATTCCTCTTTTTAGTAAACTTTAGCATGGGGTGACAACACTTTTGACAATGACTGTAGGGTTAACATAGGGGCAGGCAGATTTTCATTTTTAAAGGCCACTTATTTCATGGATCCAGGATACTATGCATCCCGATAACGTTCCCTTGACCTTTGGAGCTAAAATAGCACCACATCATCACACACCCTTCACCACACCTAGCCTACTGTAGAGATTGGCATGGTGTTTTGCTCAGTTTTGTTCAGTCAGCCTATTAGCTGGTTTGATTTGCATTGAGCTCAATGAGCATCAAGCAGGCTAATAGGCTAACTGAACAAGAATTACCAAAACACCATGCCAGTCGCTAGGTATGATGAAGGGTGTGTGATGATGTGAGGTAATTTTAGCTCCAAAGACCTAGGGGAACGTTATCAGGATGCATAGTATCCTGGATCCATGAAACAAGTGGCCTTTGAAAATAAAAATCTGCCTGCCTCTATGGGAATTGAGCACATAGGGCTAACATAGGGGTGCCAATATGACCCCAGTATTTAACGTAAAGAAGAACATTTATTTATTTATGATACATTATTCATTCACAAAAAAAAAAAAAAAAAAAAAAAAATGGTGTCCTTTAAGGTTAGATATGTCCTCATTTTATTACTTAAGGCATTAAGATCAATTTCCAAAAGATGATTTTATATTCCTCTTTTTAGTGAACTTTAGCATGGGGTGCCAACACTTTCGGCCATGACTGTACTTGCATACACATGTAAATAAGATCATACATAACATACATTGCATACATAGACACTAAAATATACCTTTTCTGTCTCCACCTTTGTGTCTGTTTCAGTTGGTCTGTCTATACATCTGCGTATCTATCCCACTGTGTGTCTGGCTGCTGTGTGTCTCTCTGCAGGCTTTAATCTCACTGGCCCCTGTGAGTGTTCACATGGTCTGCATGAGAACAGATAGGAACTCAGCAGGGCACACTAGGAGTGGAGAGGACAGGAAAAGCAGCTCTCTGTCAGACAGCTCCGTTTCTGTCTGTGGGGAAATACCAAGAGTGGAGTGCAGCTCCACACAGACAGCAAGGAAAGAGGGGGAGATGAAAGGAAGAGAGACAGACATGTATCTCTCTCTCTCTCTCTCTCTCTCTCTCTCTGTTTGAGTGTGTGTGTGTGTGTGTGTGTGTGTGTGTGTGTGCACAGGGACAGAGACAGAGAATGTGGTTTTGTGTAGCTTGAAAAAAAACACTAAAAACTGAGAGAAATGTGAAATGTAGGAAGTCAGGCCAAAATGACAATCCTTCTGAACCACCGATCTGGAATGGAAGCAACGTACGGAGTCTTATCTCCCAGATCAAAGCCAGTTCACCAACATCACACGCTCATATCTTAATCGAAGAGAGACCAATTATTTTTTAATGAGATCCTTGCCGCTCTAGTTCTGAGATGGATTTCCACATCCCTGTTTGCATAGAGCGGCTGAGGGATGCGGATGAAGGGAAAGCAAGACAGGACCTCCGGGACAAGCCCTCCATCCAAACAATCCGGTAGAGACGAGTTGCGGACGACAGTGCGGGAGAGAGCAGTAGCAGATTCAACGCGCCCCTAATGAGGCTGAATATTCGAGCGGATGTTTAATGCATAACCGCCTCACTTGCGACGGCGCCACTCACGTGGACCACACAATCGAACCTGGTGGTTTGGAGAGAGTTGCTGCTGCTGCTGCTGCTGCTTATCTGTGAGGGGTGGCAGAGCTGCAAAGTACACGCATTGCCAGGCTACTCAGGCTCCCGCATTTGCCGTTCAATACAGTTGTTAATGAGTTAGCGGTGCAGAGTGGCTGTGGAGAGTGGCCTGACCTTGGCGGAAGTGCTGCCGAGGTGAGCTCCCTCTCAGGGCTGGACGTGCGGCTCCACTCTGCTCTCTGCTCTCCCGCGGCAGTGTCCTGTGCTGATAATGGCCTAATCCACTGTGCAAGGGTTTTGGGATTGGCTGAGATGTAAGACCTTAAGCTGAAATCATTTCAGACTGAGCATGTGTGTGACACACACAGAAACACACAGAAACACACACACACACACACACACACACACACACACACGCACGCACGCAAGTACGCACACACACACACACACACACACGCACGCACGCAAGTACGCACACACACACACACACACACACACACACACACACACACACACACACACACACACACACACACACACACACACACCGATCCTAGTCATTCCTTTGGTGGCCGTTGTACACTATTCTACACTCATTGAAGCACACCATATTTACCGCTGAAGTATTTTGTGATATGGAACATCACCGAAATGATTCACGAGTAAGTAGACACATATATGGAGTCATAGAACTGGAGCATGTGGAAGGCATCCAGAACAGATGTGACTGTAAAGGCTGGAGGCCAGACACAAAGCCCCACCTGTAGTTTCTCTGCACAGTCAACCAGTAGCATGCCAACAATATTGTCTGGCTTCTGATGCATCTACTTCAGCCCACTTCATCTCTTAATATGAGATAAAACTATGTCTTAGACAGTAAATAAGTGACTGACAATGATTGGACGAGAGTGTGTGGATGAATATTTGGCTAGGTGAATAGTGAATAGTCTTTATTCAGTTTTGGTATGACCTACAATGAATACATTATTTTTATGCATGCCACACACAATCACACGACCAACACACACACACACACACACACACACACACACACACACACACACACACACTTGTTTTATTTCTCGAGGTCCTGATTCTGACAGCTGTTGACTGGCATATCATCAGATGGTTGAATGAACCTGACCATGAATGTGAAGTTATATATAAAAGAGTTCCTCTCTTTCATTCACTCTTCCTCTCTCTCTCTCACACACACACACTCTCTCTCTCTCTCATACACACACACACTCTCTCTCTCTCTCATACACACACACTCTCTCTCTCTCTCTCATACACACACACTCTCTCTCTCTCATACACACACACACACACACACTCTCTCTCTCTCACACACACACACACACACACACACACACACACACACACACACACACACACAGACGCAAACACACACACACACACACACACACACACACACATACACACTCTCTCTCTATCAAACGCACACACACAGATTCACACTCTCTCTCTCCATGCATGTCTCTCTATCTCAAACACGCATACACACACACACACACTTTTATCCTCTTACTCTCTCTCTCTCTCTCACTCTCACACATACAAACTTATACATACATACATACATGCAAGCATACATACAAACACTCTCTCTCACACACACACACACACACACACACACACAGGACAAATACAGAGGACTCGGGACTCAGGAGCCCTCTCTTCCCTCCTCTTCCTCATCCTCCTCCTCCTCCTCCTCACAGACAGCAGTGAAAGTCTGTTTCCATGACGACGGCAAGAAATAAGGGCACTGGTGTACAATCCCAAAACGGCACGTTGGGTAGGCGCCCGAGCGCTCCGCATTCTCTCACACTAGCGCACAACGCTAACGCTACTTAGGGAGAGAGCTGTTTCCTTTTTAATGAGAGTGCCGACTCCAGACAGAGGGTCACTGAACAGAGGTGATTTATGTGGGCTGGTTAATGCAGAGTTTACTGAGCCGGGCTTGGCACACGGAACATGGCAAACACAGGTGCGGTAGAAAAACATATGGCCAGAAGGCAGATTGATATCATATTTGTCTTTTATTGTTAAACAATCTCTAATATCATTCTGCTGTTTTTTTTTTTTCATTTTCAATGCATATTCTTTATACATCTCATAACTTCATGATGCATATATGATAGTGTTTCATTTAGGTGAAAATATGTTCAAACAAATAAAAATAAATTAAGTTCATCCATTTTACACAGCGAACAGAAAGAACTCTTTTCTCTCACTGTACTTTGTTTCCCTCTGAAACACCTTGGCTTTTTCTCCTCTACCTTTATTGCACATTCACACATACACACACACACACACACACACACACCTGACCACCCTCACTCTTTTTGGCCTCATCTTTCTCCTTCATTGTGCATCCCAAACACTGCACGTGTGATTCACACCTTCATCCATACATATTTAGTTGCTGCTGCTGCTCTGTCTCCCTCTGGTCCCTCATACGGACCCTTCCTCTGCTCTGCCTGCTGCCCCCGGTGGAAGACATGTGAATGACACCTGAGCTCTCTCAGGAGGTGAGTCAGTCTAGCGCAGGAATGCTCCTCCTCGGCTGGGTCCAAATACACCTGAAGTTGCAGCTCTGTGATACAGCTCCCCACACCAATGTGGAAACAACATCGATAACCCATTTCCCTTATCTTTGGCCTCAGGATATGTTTTAAATGCCTCTGACTGTGAGATGACTGGAAAGACCAACCAATGAGGCATTTAGCAGGATAGTAGCAATTTAGTTCCATCTGTAAGCTACAGTACACCTGATCACTATTTTACTTTATTATGCGATCATTAGAGTTAAAGGTTTCTTTCAAATGTGTCCCCTTTCTTGAAATGTCAAAATGTCAATGTATTTCACTACAAGGAGACAGCATCTTATTGTAACTAGCTACTACCATAAATAACACCAATTTTCGTGAATTGTCTTTTTTCAGCCTCACAAAAAGTACAACAGTCCCATGTTTGGCAGCCTGGAGTGGTAATCGAGGTAACATACAATTGTAACAATGGCAACCGCAGAATCAGTCAATTGTTGCATTGATTTGGAAGACAAGAGACACACAGGGCTACAAACTGCACGGGATGTTATATTTCTGTGCTCTGAGGCTGGGAACATTCAGTAGCCTAAGAATGTTTTGGTAACTTGGTTAGAATTAGCTTCCAGTCCACTTACATACAGTACACACACACACAGCTCCCTTATTGATGCCAAGTATGATAAAAATGGAAAAAAAAGCATATTCCCTAGTGGGAGACCCCCTCATCAGTTCAAGTTCTGGATATTGCTGTTTGATGTTGGGCTGGATCCGCATCACAGAGCTGTCCGCACAGGCGCAGTTAGACCCACCCCCAGGGTCCAGCCTAACCCCGCAGCATTCCCCCGCAAGCTCAATCTAACGGCCCAATCAGCACCGCCTCTCTGCTCACTGGAGCTGCGGATCGGGCCGGACCTAACGTCTGCCGAGTAGAGGGACGTCCTGGGGGAGGATTCGGCATCCCGGGTTCTAACGCCAGAGCGGTGAGTCTGCGAGCTGCCCGCACCTGCCCTCATCAGGCCCTGGGGCCCATCAGCGCCCCCTAGAGGTCTGGGCCGGTCCGTCATTGTGCTTGGAGGGCTGGTGAGGGCAGGTGCGTGTGGCAGCCGACTCGACGCAAAGGCAAAGGCTTCCTGAGTTGGATCATGGACAGCGGGTCTGCATGAGAATGTGCATGCTACTGAGAAGTATGGTCGTTCTGCTGGGGGTGAAGGCATTGCTTTGTTTAGAAAAAAGTGGGTTTTTTTTTTCACTAAACATCGCTTAGGGTTACTGTTCAGTAGACTCATCTCATCAACACGGAAGCCTCTAGCAATGTCAGTGTGTTGAGAGTGGAAATACAAAACATATTTACTGGAATATTTACATTTTTTCTCAGAAAAGTTTTTTTTTGTGTGTGTGTTCACGGCTAACTGTCCTGTTGGAGATGGGCTTACTGTCCCAGGTTCACATCTGACAGACAACTCACGGGCCAGAGAGTGTCAGGGGTGTTTTGTTTAGTCTCTCTCGCTTTGTGTGTTGCTCTCTCTCTCTTTCTCTCAGAAACAGGCGCGCGCACACACACACACACACACACACACACACACACTCACACACACACACGCACACACACACACACTCACTCAAACAATACTTGCACAAAGGGAGTGTGGGAGCAAGGGATGACTCAACGGGTCTTAAATAAGAGACAGACTTTCGGGGGCAAACCCTGGTGAAACCGTGGCAACCCTGACAAAGAAACATCAAACGTTCCATCACCTCTCTGTCCCCTCAAGCTGCACACTCACACACCACTCCTCAGATATCCGTTCCAAACTCTACCCAAACCTCCATTTTACATTCACTTCATACCCACACACCAGTCTCTGGTAGTGAAATAGTGCATTCACTGTCAAGCAATCAAACGAACGAGGTTAAAACGAATCCATGTACACTTTCTCTGTCTTTGAACTTAAAGAATACATGACATTAATTAAAGGGGGGAAGAGGGGCTAGAAACAGACGAGGAGAAGCAGTAATAACAGTAGAAGACATCAGCGCGAGGGGGGGTGCAGGAGCATTCAGAAGAATGAACACATGGCAATGTCTTAAAGCTTCTTTTCCACAGCATAAATCCAAAAATGATAAGCAATACTATCGTCGTGAGGAAAACACGGCTCCCACCGGCAGACCTATGCTTTCTTTAGTTTCCTGTCTCATTCCTTTTTTTTGCATAAAATGTGTGTTCAAGTCTGGGATCAAAAACGTGTCACTTTTTTTTTTTTTCTTAAACTCCCCCCATTTCTTTCCTTTGTCTTCGCATTCGTCTAAAAGATTTCACAGGCAAGAAGTCAGTTTTGTGTTTGTTTGTTTGTTTGTTTGTTTGTTTGTTTGTTGGTTGGTTGTTTTTATTTGTCTTGGTTTCGCTTAGCGGTGAGGCAGCAGGACGTCAGGGCGAGGGGGGCTGGGTGGGGTTGGGGGAGGGGGGGTCTGTGCAGCGCCGGGAGGACCCCTCTCGCTCCAGCCCTGCTATGTGGAGTCCTGGTTCACCGCTTTGCCGCCGTTCATGGTAGGAGTCCCTGAGCTTTTCCTGGAGCGACGGTTCTCTTCAATCTCATGCATAGACGGCTCCCTGTACATGCAAACTGCACAGGACATACAGACAGAAACACAGACACAGACGGACAAAAACACAAACAAGACCCATCAGTACTGAGGGTGGCATCACTGTCTGGAATTAGATGCTCCTGATTATATGATTATGCTAAATCATTTAGCTTGTGTATCCTGAACCCCAAACAAGAGCAATAAATACTGTAATCTAACTTTGAGCCCTTACCATAAATTCATGTTTTTACTGATTATGGTTAAAAAATGACTGAATTCATTGTTTCTTTTTTTTTGCAATTTAAATGAGAGTATACTGCAGGCAAGGCAGTCAAATCATAACCATGCTGTAATATGCTGCTTGCTCTCTGTTCATTTAATGATGAACATTTACTCCTTTTCTTGACTGCTATGGCTTAATAATAATGGTCATGTGATTGCATCATAAATGCACTATAATGTGCGTTTAACGCAGCTATAATCAAATGGCTTGACCAGGCAGCAACAGTGTGGTTACAGTGACTCAGCAGTATGCAGGAGTGCTTGAGACTGCTAGAGCTCCTCTGTGTGACAGATCTATATTTGCCAGGGAACACATCAGGGGGGCATAAAGCTGTTGCTCAGCGACCGTCTCCTGACAGAACTGGGGCTAAAAACTTTATCAGAGCTACACGAATGATCAAAGGTATCCAATCTCTTTTTTTTTTTACAGGCTTCTGAGCACTTTAGTCAGCGTTTTTGTGTGCTGGACTGGGGTGGTGGTGCTTTAGCTGGACATGTGTGTGTGTGTGTGTGTGTGTGTGTGTGTGTGTGTGTGTGTGTGTGTGTGTGTGTGTGTGTGTGTGTGTGTCTGTGTAAGTCTCAAGACGAGTGGCCTACCTTCGATTGGTCTGGGCAAGAAGTGGGAGGAGGGCTTGGTCTTCTTGACCCGGTTGCCCTTCATGACGGCGCCCTCCTTGGTGAGGCCCAGGAACCAGGCCCGGCCCGACTCCTGCTGCCGGTACATGGTGGACGAGTAGATGACGTAGTAGTTCTCGAACACGGACTCCTTGAATTTACACTCCGGAGTAAACATTTCCTGCAGAGGACGGGAGAGGAGGAGAAGGAGGAAGGGAGAGAGGGGAGGTGGGGGGAGAGGGAGAGGGAGAGGGAGAGGGAGAGGGGAAAACATGCAGAATAAATGAGTTTTTTTCTCCCCCAGCGAAGAGAGGAGAGGAGAGAGAGAGAGAGAGAGAGAGAGAGAGAGAGAGAGAACGAGAAGGAGAACAAGAGAGGGCAAACGTGGCCGTGAGGAATCTCTCGGGAGGTGCAGGTGGTGGTGGTGGTGCGGTGGCTGCTATGAGCAGTGTGTGGTGAAGGACTCACAGCATGTGGGAGTGTGTACCCAGTCAACGTGTGTGTGTGTGGTGTGTACGTATGCCTGTGTGTGTGTGTGTGTGTGTGTGTAGGTCTCGGTATACAGTGAGGACAGAAGCGGCGGGGATGAGGCGGTGTGTTATCTGGGCCGGGTGACGCGCTGTCAGGAGACAGACGCTGCTGGGGTGTCCAGGGTGCGGAGGTGAGCGCGCCTCCTGTCCCACGCCGACCGACACCAGGGGACTCCAGCCAGCGCTGACGGCTGACCTCATCCCTCCTCCACCCCCTCCCCCCCCCCCCCCCACACAGCTGCCCGCACACACACACACACACACACACCTGA
>NC_084995.1:28277553-28472553 GCF_963854185.1 Sardina pilchardus | reverse complement strand
AGCACAACTTCAGCATAAAAGGAATTCATTTTGTCATTGTAGAAAGCAGCGCTGCTCCAGATAGTATAAGTACAGGGACCGACACTGTGAGTAAGCCAGTGTAGATGCATCTAGGCAGGAAAATGACACTGCTTAACACCTCTTCAGATGAGAGTGCTCTTCATGAGATGGGTTTTAACAGGAAGCCAGACCACTTTGTGGAAAAAAGCCATTACTGACAAAAACAGTGCTGCATGAAAACATCTGAAACACTACAGAGCAATGCCAACAACCCAAAACAACGGCACAAACAAGAACATGCTAAGAGAAAGAGAGAGAGAGGGAGGGAGAGGGAGAGAGAGAGGGAGGGAGAGGGAGAAAAGGGGGGAGAGAGAGAGAGTAATGAACATATATTTTTAAATAGAGATAGAAGTCTGACTCACTGAGCTATAAAGGAAGCCTTCTCCATTCATGCCGATGTAGAAGCCGGCCTTTACTCCCTGGATGGCCACCACTCTCAGGCCCACTGGAATGAGGTTAAACAAGGCTGGAGAGGAGAGAAGAGAGAGGGGAGAGGGGAGGGGAGAGGGAGAGACTTTGACTTATCAGAGGAAACTGAAATATCAAAAACAGAACATTCTGAAGACAAACCCTGCAACACCGCCACCGCCTCTCCCCCAGACAGACACAGACACAGACACAGACACAGACACAGACACACACACACACACACACACACACACACACACACACACACACACACACACACACACACACACACACACACACACACACACACACACACACACACACACACACACACTATACTTTACTCCCAAAAACACAAAAAGAGAGAGGGGGAGAGGAGTGATTAGGTTATAAGCTGGATTTACATCTGTATCCTTGATCCTTGAATAGACCGCAACAGCCCTTGATGCTATCATGCTCATGTTCCTACTCCAGCACTACGCTTACACCATCTAAAGGTCTCGCTGCACAGATCCACCAAAGGCTTGTGCCGGCGGCGGTGGAGCAGTAACAGAGTGCTGGAGTGAAGGTGAGGAACGTGAGGAGCATGGCAGAGCAGCGGAGGCGATATCTCTGAGATAGGCCGCGCCCGCGCCCGCGCCCGCACTGTTGGGGTGGCGCAGATGGCAGAGATCTAATCGGACGATGAGCCTGGCGGTGCAGCGCAACGCAGCGCAACGCAGCGCAGCGGTCAGGTGCTAACACCGCCGGCGTCTATCAGCCAGATGCCGAGCCGTTCAATAGGAGCCGACGTGCGCCTTGACGGGGAGCAAATTGGCTTTGGGGTTGTGAGATGCTGGAGATATCCACTGCTGTCTCCGAGCTGAAGTGCGTCCATATGCTCTAGCTTGATGCCCGGCAAGGAGAGATATAATCTAATTTACACGTCAGGAGTGAGCTTGTACAGTACGCCGACGAGGCGGACACAACATGGCTGCCTCTTGGGGAATGGAAATGACATATGAAATCTGGGTATTCATTACAGCATTTTTTTTATTAAATAACAGAGACCAAGAGATACAGTGAGTCTCAAAGTAACAATTGATGGAACACCATTACAATTAATCCTGGCTGTTTACTCGTGGAAAAATGAGCTTGTAGTTGAGTCCACAAGACATTCATCTCACAGAGTTGGTCATTCTAATTAAAATAACACAGAACAACAGCAAAAGATAGCGCTTCCTCTAGTAGATTATCTACAGCAAGAAAACAGCCAAGGCAGTGGGTAATGGTTACTGTGATAGGGTGGAACAGTAATCAAGCTGAAATTGTTCTAAAAGAAAATCTACAACACAATTATCTGCCATTAATAAAACACACAAATGGCCTTAGGCCTGTCAAAAACAGAATTAAAAAGCAGAACTGCTTAAATAATGTGTTGTCCAGGTTCTGCTCCTCTATTAGACACGCCTCACTGCTGCTGCCAGAGCTTTTGTCTGCCCATCACAGAAATGACTTTATGAGGGAAGCTAATTCACCAGGGAACTAGCGCTCCTGGGCTGGCAGGCAAGTCCACCACCAACACCCAAAAAAGCCAAACTAACAAGACCAAACCCATCAAAGCCCTGACAGGCACTTTTGAGTGTGTAAATCAATGTACATCTGTCGGGTAATATTCACATTAACCTGGCAGGCTGAGCCCAAGCTCGTCCTGGGGAGAGGCTATTCCGCCCTAATATGGGTTTGGCAGATTAAGTGCTGTGCACGAAAGATGAGTGTCTGGAATTGGATATTTGGGAGGGAGAAATGGGAGAGACAGCTCAAAGGCACAGAGAAGGCAGGCCCTGTGCTGTCGGTGATCCCGAGTAAGAAGAGGCTTCAGCAGCCGACAGGATTCTGGCGACACTGCAGAGCTGGCGCTGCTCAGATGAGTATTAATGTAAAATGGGATTAGCATTATTTCATGCTTTTAAATGTGGAAAATGTGGAAAAAAAATGCATTTGTATTTCAGGGCAAGTTTTTTTAAGCGAGATCTTCACGCCTCTGACAAAGAGGAAGCTGTTTCTGCACACATTCGAAAACGTTTTGTCTTGCGTCCGATAACATCCCTGTTTTGACTGTTTTCCGTGATTGATGCATCATTGGGAGATCTCCTGCGCAGGCTTCCAGGTCTCTGGCGGGCCGCTGCCAACCTGCCTGCTGTGGCGGAGGCTTTTCGCTGAACTGCTGACGGACAAACTGCGGCGGGCGGCCCGCGAGCGAAGCGCTGGTCTCAATAGAGGCCATCATCAGGTTCACGGGGTCATCAGGAGGGGTAATCTATAGCCTGATAATCCATCTCCTGGATCAATGACTCTGTACAGTGCCTGAATGCACCCCCCTCCCCACTCTCTCTCTCTTTCTTTCTTTCTTTCTCTCTCTCTCTTTCTCTCTCTCTCGCTCTCTCTTTCTCTCTCTCTCTCTCAAACACACACACACACACACACACACAAGCCACACATTTTTTCTGTCTTGTAACGATGGTCTACTGTGGCAAGGAGGATTATTCATCGGGAACAAATGGAGGGAGAGATATTTTTAGTTTTTATTTACTGAATTATTCACAGCGCTTCACTGCGCGGCTCCATCCATACAGGCATGCTGACAGGTGATTGTAGAGACTGGGGGGCCTGAGTCGATGAGGCTAAAAGACTGCCTCAGGTCTTATCCATCCCTGAAGCTATCAAGGGATCCTCCAACAGCCTACAGCCTTCATCCCTCAACAACAGAGGTGTTTTGGATTATTGTCGGAAAACAAATCCGTAAAAAGATTCCACATTCCACAATGTTTCCAGAATTTCAGACACTGATAGCCCCAATGAGGCTAATCAGACCAATTCAAAGGGTAGACTTTTGTGGGTTCCCGTGAAACAATCTTCCTTTCTGGAAGGCCGTTACGCCATCCTGATGAGCCAAGCCGTTTGAGGTTCATAAAGTAAAGGGGCTGCCACGAGCACGAGCCGTGCCATCTGCTTTATTAGTGGCCTTACGAGCGCCTTTAATGGCCGCTCACCCACATGCTTAACACGGAACACCGAGAGGAACCTCTCCGCCTAATGATCTGTCTTTGGCCACTATGCTGATATTGCTGATATTACTGCAAAGCAGCAGTCAGGGTTTTGATATCAGCATAAGTGGACCAACAGCTCAGTTGGCACCGGTAAAACACTGTTTATATGT
Organism: Sardina pilchardus; assembly: GCF_963854185.1. Classification (NCBI taxonomy): domain Eukaryota; kingdom Metazoa; phylum Chordata; class Actinopteri; order Clupeiformes; family Clupeidae; genus Sardina; species Sardina pilchardus. Next base: position 28,468,886 of record NC_084995.1, on the reverse strand, counting down.
TAACCAGTGTCTTTTAGTGATGCAGTTCAGTTGGCACCGGTAAAACAGTGTTTATATGTTAACCAGTGTCTTTTAGTGATGCAGTTCGCAAATTTGGAAAAATGGATTTCTTAATTTTTTTGTGGGGTATTCTTCCTACGTTGTAGTCCAAAGTGATAATATTAACCATTTTGCAAACTGGAGTACTCTGACATAAATGATTCTGTCTGCTTGTATGGCTACTAGCATGCTGTTGTTGTCATTTCAAAATGAATACCTCCCTGCAATTAGCTAGCAATTGCAATTAGCCCCCTCTGCTCATGGATTGGTTTGCCATCCTGGCGGCAGAGAGAATGCTAACATGACAGACCAATTCACAAGCAGAACTGGTTTGGTGAAACCAGGCTGGGATATTCTGACTTGGAACTCAGAACTATATTGTGCAATGTGCATGTCCTGAATGGCTACTGAGACTAACAAGTGTGTTTATCTCTATCTCTCTCATACTCCATGACCATGTACCATCAAAATTAAGTTCATACCCAGACCAGTCACCTTTGAAATCATACTGTACCTCAAAAAGTGGCAAATGAATGCAGTGCAACTAAATGGAAGCTAGGGGTCTGTGCATATAACATCAAGACATAAAATAATGTTTGTACTGACAACCTGTCTTGCCAACCGAGGCTGGTGGCAAAAGATTGGATTCCACCTCAGTGTGTGCCTGCATTAGGGCTGCAATCACATTGCTACACCCAGCAACACAGTTTCACATAATGTGATAGGAGACTGTGGCACAATTTCCCGCTGAATTGGATTCTCTCGCTTTCTCTCTCTCTATCCCTAGTTTGCTCTCGCCCTCCCTCGCTCTTTCCCACTGCCCTCCTTCTCTGCGCACGCTCCCATTGTTGAGGCAGTTCTCAGGCTGATGAGAGGAGCTGAATCGTCCCGGAGCAGACTCCCCCGAGGGGAACGCTTTTTTCCTTCTGGCATGAAATGGTTTCTGATGAAAAGATTGCCCCTCCATTAACAAGCTATTCATTGTGAAACAGCAGCACTGTCAGTTCTCTCTCTCTCTCTCTCTCTCTCTCTCTCTCGCGCGCTGGCTCGTTCTGTTTTGATTACAGGCCATCTCATCTCCTGATGAAAATGCTGTTTCTCTTTGGCTCTCCGTTTCTGTTTCTCTACTGGAATGCCTCTAACTGGAGGACAGGTCTGCTTTACCAAAGTTATGTGATGTGTAAGGGTATGTGTTGTGTAGAAATGTATAGAAATGCTCCTGAAAATCCTCTTTTTTAATTAAAAAACGACATATATATATATATGTCAAGTGGTTCTCACAGATCCCTTAGAATGTTCAAAAACGTGGCATCAGTAATGTCGTCCCAGTCCTTTTGCAAATGTGAAGTAGGACTTGGAGAGGATGAGGGCGTGATGCGGCCCTGGCTTGTCTCCGTCAGACAGAAGATGAAACAGAATCAAAGGTTTCTCGCAGATGCCTCTAGCTCTGGCTGGCGTCAGATTTTGTTGCAGATTTGTGATGGCTTCTCTGTTGCAGTTCTCTCAGCGTCGAGTGAGATACAACAGCAGAACATGTTGAAACAGGTCTTGATGAATTTCATATTGTAGAGTAAACAACACCTGATTATTACGTTTGGAATGACGACCCTAACACATACACTTTCCCTATGCCCTCCATCATGAGCAGCAACTATATGTCCCTCGACTAACACAGGACCAACTCTTCATGTGTGTATGTATCTCATAACCAGCTGTGTGTGTGTGTGTGTGTGTGTGTGTGTGTGTGTGTGTGTGTGTATGTGTGTGTGTGTGTGTTCTGGTGGCGTGTACTGCAGGAAACTCACTGTGGTCACTGTTCTCGTCCTTGCTGCCATCGATGCTGCCGTCGGGCTGCATTTGCAGGTAGAAGCCCTGCTGGCTGAACAGTCGTGTCACAATGCCTTTCAGCTGTGGCTCTGGAACACAAGACACACCCCCAACAACCCCCCCAAGTCCATTAGGCTCCGCCCAACACATGACATCACCTCCCTCAGATTCTATCCTAAGGAGCAGTGGTGTGTGTCTTACACTGGAGGATACATAGTGGATTTAGATTATATCTACTTTTGTACACTGAGTTCACTCTGTCTTTCTACTTTCTCAGTCTATTTCCTTTGGTCTATTTGCCGAGGATTGAAACCGATAGAAGTATATTTTTTACTTGTTTAACTGATACATTTGTGATTTTATTCATTTATTTGGTTCATCTGATTATTTACCTAGTTTATCTGATTTCATGAGTCTGATTTCATTCATTTCATTTTGACTGGATTTGACAGGATAATACAACTAGGGATGACTACCCTGGGCGTGCAGTTCTCTTGAGACAAACTGGCTGTGTCTGTTTGGTGCTGTGGCAGAGCCCACGACTATTTTAGCAAAAATAGCGATCATCTGGATATTCCACCGGTTGAATGCCTTGATGCCTACACCTCAAAGGTGCTCTAGGAGATCTAGAGGGTTCAACTCAGAACAGACATCAATCACTGCCAAATGGTCATCCCCAGAGTACCCTGATGTGTCTGACAGGATGGAGGGGCCATCAATCTCGCCAACGAGCCCGCCCCTATCCGTCAGAGGGCGACTGTACTAAATCAGGTGTGAGCGCCACAACTCTATAAATTACCTGGGTTACATGGGCCTGGCAGTAAAGGGAAGCACTTAGCTTAGCTCGAGCAGAAGGGGTTTCTTTGATGAGTGGAAGTGATATGTGTTTGAGACGTTTGTGCGCGTGTGTGCATGCATGTGTGTGTGTATGTCAGAGAGAGAGAGAGAGAGAGAGAGAGAGAGAGAGAGAGAAAGAGAGAGAGGGAGTGAGAGTATGAATGTTGTGTTTGGAAGGCATTTCGGTTAGTCATGGGTATGAATTCATATGTGCACTCAGCATGTTTTAGTCCATAAGCGTACCATTGGACATCTGGACTACCCCTGGACTGGGTTTCATGTGTGTGCACAGTACAAAATGAGTGTGTTCTCCCCTCACAAATCACACACACACACACACACACACACACACACACACACACACACACACACACACACACACACACACACAAAATATGACTCAGTGTTCCCCATTGCAGAGACAGTTAAACAGTCACAGTTGGACATGTTGACAGATGACGGCATGATCATGGAATGGTGAATGATCACCTCTACTGCTGTAGTCACCACAACTGACAGGATACACACGACACAGCAGCACACAGCAAACACGAGCCCCACCGCACGCTCATAGCGCCAGTCCACACGCCACACACACACACTGAGACAGACCACAGGACAGACCAGAGGGGGAGGAGGAGAACCCATAGCCTAACACAGGAAAAGACACACAAGGATGGGGGGGGGAGAGGGGGGTGCATAAGTTAAAACACTATGGGAGAATGCCTTGAAAGGGGAGGGGTGGGGGACTATGGAAGGGGAGGGGGCATTAAAGATTAAAGGGGTGATTAGACACATACGATAAGGAACTGAAAGACAGAGTTAAAAGAACCAGACCAAACTCAAAGAGTGGAATAAATTGACAAGCACACTACAGAGAGGAGGCAGACATCAAATGACTGCCCTTGGACGGGAGCTCGCTCCCCCCTCGCAAAGGGATCGACGATGAAGGCGGGATGAGGTGGTGACTGGGAAACACAGCACATGGGATGGAGGCTGGGCTACTGACCTAGCCTGACGCCCTTACGTGACACCTGTGGAGGATTCGAGGGCGCATCTTACGGGGAGAAGGAAAAACAACATTTTTACAGACAGATTCTCCAGCAAACGGGCGTTTTAATGTAAAAAAAATCATTGACAATATTGAGAGGAGAGGTTGGTGAAAGAAAGGGGGAAGGAGAGGAGAGGAAAGGAAAGGAAAGGGAAAGAAACAGAGAAAAGGAGATGAAAGGAGGAAAGGAAAGGAGGAGAGGAGGGCACGCTGCGCCTTCTCTGAGCAAAAAAAGAACACCTCTCACGGCTTGCCCTACATCATGTGCATTTGAGGAGGCAGAGCAAAAGCAGCGTTCACACGCATCGTTCCGCTTTTTCAGTGTACTGAAAAGGGAAGATAGCGTGGATTAGTGGGCTGTGAAACGGTGTCTGTCAATAGAACCGATCACAATCCCTCCCTACACACTGCAGTAAACCTCTCCCCGTGATAAACATTTACCATTAAACATCTCTTCTCAGATGCCTTGGTGCACTGCGGTGCCACTCGTCCATAAGCATTCAAAATATCATTAATAAACTATTTGAACAATGAACAAAATTACATTATTTGGAACTTTGAGGAAAAGTTACGATAATTTGCATTATAGTGTTCAGAGGGGGTGTTGCATAGTCTGCCCAAGACGGCAGGAATGGCGCTATATTTAAGTACAACACATATATGTAATAACGACATTCTAGAAGACACAAACGATATTACATTCATATTGACATGGCAAACTGTGAATCTCGATAGACAACATGTGAGCCATGGAACAGGTGGATTTTTAGTAGCCTATGGCTATCTAACACCGCGGAGTGTAGCCTATTCTCTCCAGCGGTTCAGATGCTTCCGACTGCAGTAGTGTCTCCGCTAAATCCGGGGGCGGGGGCGGGGGACTTTATGCAAAAAACGGTATTACTGACCTGGTCGCCGCCGAACAGGTCTTTTCTTGCCGCTGCAGAAGCGTACTTTACTGAAGACCCGGTCGCAAAGAGAGCGGGGGTCTTTGGTGGGGCTGGGGCGGCGTTTGGAAGTGGAGACTCGGTCGCTGTTTGACTCCCTTGCCTGACGCTTCTGGCGGATCAGGGAGCTGGCGATCGCGGCCATCTCCCGCGCGGGCTAACCGAGTCGTTAGGCAGAGGTCGAGTGGCGCAGACGCTTAGCGCAAGAGGGGGCAAACACAAAATCGTCCGCTGCACTTAAAACATTGGCCAAATGTCATCCCGATCCTGTCAGAAAAGCTATGATGTCCTGTCAGTCATCATGGTCCGAATGTCATTTTGTTTCAAATGAAACCCGGTTTCGACTTGGTACAAAAAAGAGATCAATTTGACATTTTCTGATTTGACATCGATCATTAGTTCAGCGTTGTACAGATATTGTTAAAAATGTGAAAATACTTGTAAACGATTGAAGTTGAAATATCAGAGCATGCGTACCCTGCCGCGTGATCTTAATGAGTCCCAGGTATTCCAGGTGATTCTGGCGCGTCTGGCGAGCAGGACTACCCCGTGATTACATCCACATGACGAACGTCATGAATGTAGAAAAAAGCACACCTCCGGGATCATTCCCGATGCATGGGCTCCCAAGAAACCGTCTGCGCTTTCAACAGTTCGCCGCTCCGCTTCGCATCTGCAAGGCTCCACAACTTTCTAATTTATTTAGTCCACGGCACGACAAAAGAACGAGAGGCACTCAGCCCACCCCGCTGCCCTGTGCTCTCCGGCTCTAAAGGCATCTGTGTCCCGGCGCTACACTAACGCTACACTAACAGAAACAATGCTATTCCTAAGTGCCGTGGCATGATGCCGCCAATACGAACCGCTTTCGAAAGGTTTTTTTCAGCTGTTGAAAATATTTAATATAGCACACATCTTCTTTGCACAGTCAATGCTGCTTTGTACTATCGTTGGATGTGGTGCTTTTCGGCATCGGACAAGCTGTGAATGAGGTGTGCGGCACTATCTCTCTCTACGCAATCATACGTGATTGAGGTTTGGATGAGGAATTCGAGGGAGAAGAGAGAGAGAGAGAGAGAGAGAGAGAGAGAGAGAGAGAGAGAGAGAGAGAGAGAGAGGCAGAGGGAGATGGGGGGGGGGGGGTGATCCTGATCCTGCATGCTAGGCGTGTGTGTGTGTGTGTGTGAGTGTGTGCGCGCGCGCGTTTGATCAGCCTTCAGGATACACTTTAGGAGCCGACCGGCCGTTACCTCTCCGCTTGCCAATTCAATTCCGCTCCATCATCAGAGGTAATTGGGACAGTCTAGGCTACATGTTGGATGCTATATTTTCTTCATTGAACGCTTCGGTTTAGCTCTCGGTACGACTAAAATAATTTTTCGTTTGCTCTTAAACTACATTGTCCGTCATATAAGTGGCACATGTGCCATCATAGCAAAAATAATAATGATGATAATAAATAAATAAATAAACAACAAAATGTATTTCCTTCTCCCCCAGAGCAGACTATCATCTCCACACATACTAACATCTCAAAATATTGTCATCAAGTTTATGTGGTCAAAGCTTCTCATGGCGAAGCAACACAGGTGCGACACAATGCACGGAACAACTCTGCAGACAAAGCGTGGGAGGTACACGTGGCTGCGACATGAAATCCCTCTCGCCTGCGTCCTATGAAGCTGCATTAAACATTCACTATGCATTGGGAGCCCGAGTCCCACACGCTCCTCCACATTTCATGTGCGGCTAAGATTATGCTCGCAGACTCCATCGCTCTGCTGTCTCCCGCTTTAGTCCTCTACGTACAGTAGGCCTATGATGCAACTGAGAGCTCATGCCGTTTGACATTCCATATCGTCTCTTCATTTTACTTAACACATTTGGCATCAAGTTTTCCATGCACATTTCTAATAAAGCTACAATCATAAGTAATGACAAACTCAGATGGGAATCGCATAGTCTGGCAGTGCTGCTCATGCACCAAATTAAACCACTGCACTGGGTACATACAACATAGCATCTTTTATCATTGCCTAGGCCTACTGTAAAAGGCTGCACCGATTCCACTCATTTCTATAAACATATACTGTCAAAGGCTAAATGACCATCATCATATGCCCTTAGACTTCAGTTGCTGTAATTTGAATGTGCCAACCAAACCCTCACTGTTATTTCCATTTACCTGCCTTACTTGGGCTGTCAGAATGTTAAACTGAAAACGATATGGAATCAGTATGCTTCCCTACGTCTACACATGCACTAAATGCCTCTAAGCTCCCCTAGAGATTAGCCCGGTAACTTCAACATAATGAGCCTTCGCTGAGATTTCCTAAAAAATGCCGCCATCTAGTGTTAGTTCGCAGTAGCACACAAGGATAAGATTGCCAGAAATATCTGGAATAGCCTTGTAAAGAGTTTCTAATATTAGCTCATAAGAAAGTCACAAAACATTTTAATATATTTGGAAACATGGACTGAAATCCACATAAATACCCTATTTCCCGTTTCAATTATGCTGATTTGGTTAATCTAAAGTTATTTATAATTTCTGTCAAACATCTAAACACAGGCCTCCTCATAAAGGAAATATATAGCCTATACCATAGACAAGAAAGAAACTATGAGTGAATAATGTTTTTTTCAAACAGAGTGTTTTCCAAACAGAGTTTGTAAGGACTTACAGTACTTTAGACCCAGTTGAAACTCTTCCTCTGAGCAAGTAATTTATGATACAACTGAATGTTTCCCCCAGGAGCTTTGACCTCAGATACACTCCGGTCCCATCTTACCCTGGCAGACTGGAAACCCTTTTAGAAAGTTCATCTGACATTGTCTGATGATGAGCCACTAATACTTCAGGGCACTCCTGAAGTAACACATGCAAAGGCACCCCTGCACTAAATTAAGGCACTATTTATAAAGCAATGGACAAAGAGGGCAGAGTTGGAGTTAGAATAATAGTGTCAGGTCACAGAGAGTGATGTAGAGCACATGGTGTGATTTGTTTGATTTGTATATATATTTATATTGGTGTGTGCATGCGGTAGAGCACGTGGTGTGATTGGTTTGAATTGTATATATATATATTTATATTGGTGTGTGCATGCGCGTAAATAAAGACTCCAGGAATGAGGCATGTGCATGTCTAGGTCACTCTGTGCATACCTGGTGAGTAACTCTTTCAGTTTATGTCCACATTTATGGGTATGCTTGCATATTCGTAAGCTCCCTTACTGTGCATCTCTCTCTCTCTCTCTCTCTCTGTGTGTGTGTGTGTGTGTGTGTGTGTGTGTGTGTGTGTGTGTGTGTGCGCGTGCGTGTGCATGTGTGTGTGTGTGTGTGTGTGTGTGTGTGTGTGTGTGTGTGTGTGTGTGTGTGTGCGTGAAAGAGAGAGAGAGAGAGAGAGAGAGAGAGAGAGAGACGAGAGACAGAGACACAGAGAGAGTGAGAGAGAGACTAGAGACGAGAGACAGAGAGACAGAGACACAGAGAGAGTGAGACATAGAGAGAAATGAGAGACAGAGAGAGGGAGAGAGAGAGAGAGAGAGACTGGTCAAATTTAATTTGCACAAAGTTCATTGTCTTGAACACTTATGATTGGACAAGTATGATTTGGACAAAGGCTGCGTGGAGTCACTAACAATTTTGAGCACATTCTTCTGCGAGCTGCGTTCCAATTCACTTAAAGGAACTTAATGTCGTGTTACTTTCACAAGTTTTTGCGCTACTTTCCACAAATAAAATGCAAGTAGGCTATACAAATGTATCGCAGTGTTTAGAACACTGAGAATTTACTTATTGAATGATGCATCTTTAGAATCTGAGTTAAGAATGGAGTGGACAGCTATATTGTGTCATTGCGCAATGAAGTTGCTGTCCGAGGTGCTGAATCACGTGAAGTAAGTTGCTTGTCCTGGAGGACACCCACACACCTTGATGCTTCAATCTCTGCCGTCATAGTGCACGGCTCCTTGACAGTGTTTTAAAAAACGATTCTACCGTGGAAACTTTGGAGGAGAATTGATTGTCTTTTGAAGTTTCCTCTATGTTGTTTTTGAATCGCTATACATTTCTCGATTCCCGATCTAAGGGGAAAGAAATGTCCTTGACACAGGGTAGATGTCTTGGCTCACTGTGACGGTTCCTCTCTTTGGCCCACGGCGCTCAAATCCAACCACTAACGCATTCCTAGACGCGACACTCTTTGATGTGATACTCTTTGATGTGACACCCCCAGAAGTGGTGCGAGCCCTGACAAACAAGTAAAGCCGAAATGAGAGGGAGTACGACTCCCGCGCGCTGCCGTCACTGCGTAGCGATTCGGCGGAGAGCACACCGGACAGAGCAAGTGCACAAGTGCCGCAGACTCGGAAGATGTGCTCACAAGAGTCAGCGGCCAATGAGATCGTCTTTCATCGCTCAAGAGAAAGCATGCAAGGGATAATGTCTCACCGGTGATTGTGGTCGGCTCCGATCGTTGTCCACAGAGACACTGCAGCATATGCGCTCCTTTCTTCAGGAATAGCCTCAAAATCCTCATTGATTTGAGTTTTGTGTGAGCTCAATCCACGGACACAGTATCACATCAGAGGATACAGTAGCGTAACCACCTCGAGTTGATTGCCGCGCTATTCTGAGCTCTGGTACGGCTCCTTACATTAAAAACCACGAAAGGGCAAAGACCACAGGACGATGTGTGCCTGGACAAGGCATCTTTTTAGGTGCATGCTCATTGCTCAAACGACGGTCACTCGTCCTCATGCAGGATAAGTCGAGGAATCAATCTGCGCAAGGACATTAGGTTTTCCCTAGATCTATTGCCCATGTATCCTTTACCAGCAGATCCACAATGAGAGCCCCGGTACAAGCGTGCACGCCAAAGTTAAACTGCAGAGGTAAGTGACAGGACGACCACGGATGAGGTAATGCAGGCGATTCATCACCGCGACTCTGCGCGACCGGCGCGAACCGTAAGGCACAGATGTTGGGATTAAAAAGCCAATTGTTTCGTGTCCATGGGGAACAGGAGGAAAACGTATAGCCTACGTCAGATGCAGCCTACATTTAAAGACAAAGACGTTGAGCCCGCTGGTCAAGAGGATGACACACGCAGAGTCTTGAGAGTCACATGCAGTCGAGAGGCTACTGTGCTCATCTAGGGTCTAAAGGATGAAGAGTTGTAGCAGAACGCGAGACTTGAATGGTTTACAGAAAACGTTAATCATAATCTACGTCTGCCCTATTCAATGTCAATCAAATTTTTTTTTTCTTAATTGTCCAGTAATAACATGGCCTGTCTCCAAATCCAGTTTAAAACAAAACCGTTATGGATCATTGTAAAGTCATTATGGTCTTTAAGCCAAGAACTGGACAGTGTATTAATGTATTGCGTAATCAATATCGGAAAGGAAATAAAATGATATAATTTATAGCAATCCCAAAATGACTCCAGTCAGGTACAACGCACCAGATAAAGCAAAATCCTCTCGATGGAAGTGTTTTCACCACTTTTAAAAACAGCTAACAAGCTTCCTGGTCAAACGGATTTCGCTAGCAAAATTACCAAGATGAAAAAAACAAAACAAGCAAACAAAAAAACAATCAACTCCATCAAATTATGACTTTTTCACATTCCTCATTGGAAACCAAGGCCAGGCATACCCTTTTCTCATTTTCTGCATGTAGCACATCAGACAAAAATAACTTTTTGACCTGTTTTGTTTCACTTCCTTATCACTTCTGCTTTTTGCTTCTTGCCTTTTTGAAAACCAACTTTGTTAAGGAAAAGGTCGATGCATAAGTCTCCATTTAGGGCACTCAGGAGAGGGTTTGGGATTGCAATCTCCTCCATGACATTATATGTAAGTATCTTAATCTAGTGATGTTCTGTATTTCAGATGATCAAAAAGAAATCCTGAATGAAGCTATATCCCTACAAGCAGCCGCATTTGACTCAAATGCCAATAATTCCAGCAAAAGGTCAGTCGTCAATGGTTCATTGTGTCTCAATCCCAGTGGATTGGTGGATGAAACAACTCAGAGAGCACAAACTGAGTCACTGACACCACATTGAGCAATCACTCTTCAACAAACACGTTAATAAAACACATGCCTCCGGGAATAGACAAGCAGTCAAACAATGCGCACAGCTGATACACATATTTGACTATTTCAGCTCCACTCCACCAGATGGCATAGTGACTCCGATGTTAAGCCACTACCTTCAGTAAGTGTGTCAGCCTGCCCAAGTGCATAGTCCATGTCCCTATCAGGGGCCATTGGAACACTGCCTCTCTCTGGTTTGAACCGACAACTTTGTACACGCAGCATGTTTAAGCAGCACATAACATCTTCTGTGTGACTCTGGGAATTCATGCACCTACAGTACCACACCACGCTCTTGCTTTGGTACAGGGTTCCAAGCAAATCCTTATCTTAGCTGACTGGTCAGTATTTCGCTCTGAGGCAGCCTCTGATATTTGCACAATAGTGTCACCTTCACCTCTACAAAGAACCAAACATAAAGAGCTTTCACAAACAGCATCTATTGGACAGCAATGGGATGACACTACCACAGAAAACCATGGCGATGAGCTTGAGAGGTAACTGGTGACAGGCTGTCTTGTGAAAGATTCTCTGGTCGCAAAGATCAGCAAGAATGTCTTTGAAACATGAGATGCACGAAAGGTGATGTGTTGCTCAATTCATTGCCCACAAGGTGAGAGCTTTGACATCTGTCTGTCAGCCATAATGAGCAGGTGTGCAATGCAGAATCTTTTACCGAGGGAATTCGAGAAGCAGGCAGAATTTAGTAACCATAGATTATAGTAATGCCGAACCCATTATGAAGCATCTCAAAAAATACCTTGAGCACCCTGTAGAAGGCTTCTGACTGATTGAATTAAATATATACTGTAGTTGCACAGATTTGAGTCTGAGGATGCTTTTTTTCTCTCACCATGCAGCAGCCCAAATACCCTGAAACCAATCATGTCTCCTGTTTCCTCTCCAGAAACCCAGGATAGCAGAGCACAGTGGTGGATGAGTAGTGTGAAAAGAGCTTATGGAGAACAACACTGCCCAAGAAGAACTCAACAAACCGTTCATACTATACATAGCCCAGTTAGTCCAGCAAAACACATTCCTGTCAGTTACCTGGTCTGGTTTAGTCCAGCAACATGCTCTTGTCCATTATCCAGAACATGCCTGGAGAAAACCTCATTTACTGAAGCACCACAGATGAATGAGCACCCAAACCATTTATTGACAATGCAAATGCTATTGAAGGCAACTCCGTCAACAAATGGTCACAACCAAGACATTTATGTTTTGGCAGTATAATGCATGTCACACACCACCCATCAAGACATAGAATGGTATCATCTATGTCCTATAGTATGGGCATATGATTAGTAGTCAATGGCATAAAGACACCATAACTGGAGAGTGAAGCATACATGATCTGCAGTCGGCCCCTCACAGATAACCTTATTCTCGTTTCTTTGGTTGACACACCAATGCCGACCTCATCCACACACTGAAACGACTGTCTGTGGGGGAAAAAGCACACATGTGAGAAAGGTATGGCTGTAATGACTGACTATTGAATGTATCTCACAGCAAGAAGACATTGTAGAGAATAAAAACGTCTTACCTGTAAATCGGCAAGGGACCACAGCTAAATCAGTTTGCTATGATTAGCAAGTAAAAGACAGTGTAACAGCAAAGACAAAGGGGTCTATTTCACTCCAATTGGGATCTTCAGTTCAGTTATTGCATTGCAGTCATACAGAAAAGGTCATGATTGGATCCTTCTAAGCCTCGCCTCCTCCTGACAAATCTTTTCCCTCAGTGTTTTTTTTTTCTGATGCTCTCTGAAATGAGCAGATGATGTCTTCTGATGTCTTTGAAAAAATGACTGAGAGCTCCTGCTGATCTGGCAGCTGTGCTCAGGGCAACGGACATGTTACAGTAATGCTGATGAGGATTATTTGTACCAACCGACACTAGAAGCTTTCAATTTGTGCCACACTGTTACAGTAGTTAGTCAGGAGATTGTTATAATTTTAGAGAGAATACCATGAAATGCTGAATGTCCCCTCGCAGGAGTATAGACAGTGGAAGCTTTTCTGGTGACCAACGTCAATATGACTTTATTAACTTCTACAGCCAATAACGTTTTGTTTAACACACCATAGCAGTAATGGTAAAATGACAAAACATTACAAAACAGCAGTTTACAAGAACTTATACTTGCTTTGTGATAATGTCTGTCTCACAGCAAAGGAATCTTTGAGACAAACTAGGAGTCAAACACAGCTAGAAAGAGGAAGAGGAAAGCATTGACGAGTTTTTGGCCGCAAAGACGGCTCATAAATTATTTACAATAACAAGGCATTCGTCACATTACTGAACGAATAAAGATATAAGTGCCCTGAGTTCAAGTGCATTTTATGACAGACTATTTAAAAGTGGTTTAAGGGCGGATTGCATCGGCAGGTTGTGATGATAGATGCCTGTGAGTCAAAGTGTGTTCACTATAGAAAGGACTGATGACATCCCACACCACATACCAGAGGAGATATAAACTGAAGCCTGGTGCAGACCATGTCCACAAACAATCACACAAGCAAGGGATTATCTTAAACCTGCACAACACTGAACTGTACTAATAATCCATGCTGATTTGAACATCCTAGGATCATAAAAGACACGCATGTTGTGTAAAAGCATGTTGCGTTATATACTTTTGACATTTGTTAACATATAGTACATTTAAAAAACAATAAAAAATAAATACAATATTTAGGTCCAAGCGCATTGAAAAAGAGCTGCACATCAAATGGTTTTCATCCTTGCACACTGAACCTTTGCTTTAATAAAGGGATAAAAGATGGTTTTGAACAAAAGTAGAGTGGATTGATCTGATCATGACAAATGTTGTTTGAGGAGTATAAACTATATTGTGCCTTAACTTTAAACGAGGGACTTGGCAGTGATGTTAAAATATATATTGTATGCCTGATACACTTTGCATACACTGTGTATATGTTCATAATGCTGTTTCAAGGAGAGAGACATTTAAACAACTTAGAGTGAGTGGGACACCATATACAAAGTAGACCTAACAATGTGCTTTGAAGCACAGACCAGTGATAGACCTGAAGCTGTGACATAACAGAGTGCAAAAAGTGAAAAAGTGGACACGGTGCAAAGAGCAGGAGTCAGGCGGAGGTAATGACAGAATGTGAGAGGTAAGCCAGTGCAGAGGCAGAGAGAGAGAGAGAGAGAGAGAGCAAGAGAGAGCGAGAGACTAAAAGAGTGAAAGGGATAGGGAAAGACAGAGTGTTGGTATAGATAGAAATGGATGGATGCAGAGAGTTTAATGTGAGTCCGTCAAGAAGGAAAGATAGTCAGAGCAGAGCAGAAGACAGATGGCAAGGAAGGTGAGGTATGGAGATGGCAGTCAGCAGCACAGATGCAAATGGAGAAAGAGATGAGGCGATGCAGCACTCTCTCTCTCTCTGTCTCTCTCTCTCTCTCTCTCTCTCTTTCTCTCTCCTCAGACACCCTGCAGTCACACAGCTCACTCATCTGCCGCTACAGAGATATTTCCTCATTCAGACAAGGACAGAAGGCTATAGGAGAGCTGTGGGGGCACTGAACCAGAGATGAGATGATAGATAGATAGATAGATAGATAGATAGATAGATAGATAGTCTTCTCTTTCTCTGTCTTCTCTTTCTCTGTAGATAGAATAGAGAAAGAGAAGACAAGGAAAGGAAAGAGGAAAAAAGAGGAAATAAACCACAGAGGTCCAAAAGACAAGAACACAGAGAGAGGAGGAATGGAAGCTGTGTGAGGCGATGAGGAGATGGGGTGAGCAGGTGAGCAGTCAAGCAGAGGTCACCTGGGGCAGCTGGGACGGGCTACCGTGATCATACCTGTACACTGCAGGGGATCATTTCCTGCTAAGTGGACAAAGCTGACTCTGGCCGTCTCTCATAACATCAGACTGTTCTCTAAGCACCTTTGCAGGGCGTCTGTGAGAACGGTCATTACAGTACGTCGGAGTAGATGGCCACAGAGAAGGACTCACTAAGAGCACCTTCACAGTGCCTTATCAATATAAACAGTAAGCCCAACAAACAAGCCAGCTTCAGGCACACGCCGCTAATAGCAGTAGGATTAGGAACAGAGCATCATAATCACACATGGCTGTCATTGCTCATTTTTGAAGTTTGGAGTTCAGTTGGAGCGAGATCAAACCCTGGAGGCGGTAAGGGCCTCATGGCAAGCCATGTAAATGGTGCTAAATCTGAGGCTCCTGACGGTTTTAGTTGCACTGTGGCTCTATCAGGAACACAGGCTTCTTCACCACCACTTCCCGGCACTGTGAGAGGTCAGTACAAAAACAAAACACGAGGAGCATCGCGGTGGACTACTTGCAGTGACACAAAATGATGGAACACTCTCATTACGCTCTACGTTGGAGAGAGGATAAAGAGAACAAAAAAAGGGAACAGTTCCTTTCACTCAATTGGCCGAGCAAGCAAGGGGGCAAAGGTCACGGTAGCTCTACGGTCATACAGTAGGCTCCATAACTTGAGGTCACCTATACAGAAATAAAACGGTTTACTGTTCGTGTTTACAACGAACCATCCTTCTGCACTGTACACTGCTTTCAGTAAGCATGTCTGGTAAATATATACATTAACTACACAGTCGATGTACACCTATGTTTAGTTTATGCACTGAGGTGCACGATTATTTACATAATACATGCAAGATGCTGCACTGTACAGTATATGATTATGAATAAGGCTAAACTTGCAGATATTGCAGCAAAGTGCCGTTAGGAAAATGAAGCACCAAAGGAATGACTGATGGCTGCTGACGAGAGGATGACAGGATGGGAAATGGAGCAGCTGAGAGGTGGAGGGTGAAATATGATAACAATGTGTTTTCAGACTGTATAGCGCCCACAGGCGTCGCAGAGAGAAAAACAATGGGCATATGGGACAAGAGGTCTGAGTCAGCAGGGTGATGTCTGGCACAAAGAAGGAGGGAAGCTGTTCTGTCATCCCCTTCACTTATAAAATGTGCCTGCGCATGTGTTTCAAGCTTCACGTTCAGTGCAATTGGTGAATGGAAGCTTTTCAGATGGGTAACATAACATTGTTGCAAAGTTTTAATGGGTGGGGACTTTAAAAAATCTGTGTACAGATCTGTGTTTTTGTGTTTGCTTGCTTATGATAATGTGGGTGTTATTTTTCTGGTATATTTTCAGGCTTTTGCCTTTAATTGACAGGACAGTAGGGATACAGGAAGTGAGGTGGGAGGAAGATAGGGTGGGATTAGGAAATGACCTCAGGTCACAGCCAAATCTGGGTCCCCGTGGTTACATATCTGCATATGGTGAGGATGTTGTCACCTGTGCCCATAGACTACATACAGTAGCTAGTGCTACTGTACATCTTCCCCCAGGGTGTGTGCGCATTTTATTTTCATGAAAAATCATACTCATTGTACGGTATCATAATACAGCACTAACATAATGGTAAACTAGAGCTACACTAACTGTCAGGTTCATCTAGCAACATTTTTGCAAGGGAATGTGTGAAGCTAAAAGAGTACTGTTGAGACAAATATGGTGTGTTTACAGACAATTTTGCTTCCATTTGTATCAATTAATTTATGACCCTCTTGTACTATGAAGTATGTTGTATACAGCAAGTAAAGTCTGATATTTTGTGTAAAACCACATAGTCATATACAGGCCTGTGGGAATGTGCCAATGTAGGCCTGGATTTGAGCATAGATACAGTAATGTCTGCATGAATCAATCTTTGTCTTCACACTATTCTGACACCAGTATGCAATTCCACTCTCTCTGAGAAGTAATAGTGCTGACAATAGAATAGTGATGTAGACACAGTATTCTTCCTAATGCATGTATTCATAAGCATAACACACAGCAATACATGCAAACATGTTATGGCTTTCAGCGATGGGGAATGCAGTGCTGACCGGTACAGAGTGGAGAGTTAGAAACTACTACCATGATATACTGTATGCCTAATGTTTTGTGTTGCTTATTCTTTTGGTGGCATAAAAGTGAGTAAATCCTGATAGCTTTGATCAGATTCAAAGCAGATGGTGATGCATTTATGATTTTATGATTTTTGATTAAAAAAAATTACAAATATATTGCACTGCTTACAACATCCTTACATATCTCTACGTATGTAGAGCAGCACCAATGACACAAAAAGGGTGGGCATGGGAGCGTGTTGTCAGGGTATGGATGGGCCACTATTTTAAAAAAAGAGAAAAAAAATAATTAAAAAATCAGCTGACCACCCTGTGCAATGGCTGCTATATCTTAAGTGTAAATTAGTGTATGGACAAAGGGTGTTAATTTTACTGCAATTTACAAACCCATGCCAAGTTATGACTCAAGAAAGCACGTTGTCCGGGAGGGCACATTTCCCCCTGCAACAACAGACCGCTATAGAGAACTACGCAGCAACCCAGTCATCAGAGCCGCGAAAAGGCAAAAAGTGGGTAGCTAGCAGTTTTACATACAATCAATCATCCGACTAAAGCATGCGTATTTCTGTAGCCTCGTTTAGTCTACACAACCATTCACCTCATGCCTGAAACCGTGTAACTTTACTAAGCAACATCAACGCAAGATAAATGCTGTCTCAGCAAATGTGTGGGTGTGTAGCCTATCGTGAACCTCAGCGGGAAGAGATGGCTTGAGAAGCAAGCGAAGGAAGTCAGGCGGCAGCGGCTGATAACCCAACCCATACTCTCACAATCACTCTTTCTCTCCCTAGGGAGCGATGCTGGAAGTAAGCTATCGGTCAAGTAAAGTTCTGGCATGCGTCCAAGTTGATGTGGTCGCATGGTACTTGTGGAACACATCGGGTCCCTGCTGCAATGTACAAAAAAGCTCGCACAGCACCCCGTCCTAAGTAGGAGCTTTCCAGTTCCGCAGTCCACTCTGCCGAAACGACTCTTCGCTACTGAAGCCAGTCAAGCACACAGTGCGATGCGTGCAATTTAACTGCCTCGGAAACACTTAAGAGGGAAAAATGAGCTTATTTGTATAGCATCTTACCTCCTTTATCCATTTCCTGAATGTGTTTTGTCCCGTGCCAGAAGAAGCGGAGCAGTGAGTTCTGTGGTTATAGTGCTTTGCCAGTTCGGGATGCGTCTGCACTCTTCAGATTTGGCAGAAAACCGGATACTGAGCCTCTCTGTAATCGATCAGCAAAGGCGACTCGTTATAGAACCGCTGTTGCAGCGGCAATATTGATGCATGTGTGTGTGCCAGAGAGTTTTTATTTCAGAATGGGGCGGGCTGAGCTTTAAAGTGTGACGGAATGTATGAGGCTGCGATGGAGGTGTGTGTGTGTGTGTGTGTGTGTGTGTGTGTGTGTGTGTGTGTGTGTGTGTGTGTGTGTGTGTGTGTGTGTGTGTGTGTGTGTGTGTGTGTGTGTGTGTGTGAGAGAGAGAGAGAGAGAGAGAGAGAGAGAGAGAGAGATAATTACCTGTATGGGAGCGCTGGTCTCGGAAGGCTACTGGAGCTGTCCTTTTATTGTGGTGCTGCAGCTTTCTGGAAAAGTGTTGGGTAGTGACGTCTGAGGATGACGGCCTCTGAGTTTCAGAGACTTATTACTGTAACAGACTTGTTATATGAAAGGTGCCTGCCTATGTCTCATGAGGCATTGGTGTACATGTATTTGCTAAGGTCTGCAAGAATACTGTGCATCTGTGCACTGCATGCCTATTTTTTTTTATTATTATTATACCATGCATCTCTTTTAATGCTACAGCTAAGCATTTTACCTAATTATTTCTTTATAAAATGTACGGTTTGCTTGCAGATGCTTGTGCAGGGTTTCAGTGGGGTCTTAGTGTTAGATTTAAAGGCTTGACAGACAAGCCCCACATGTTTGTTTATCTTTGGGCAGAAAAAGAGCTCTATAAAGTATTATCTAACCCGACTCATTGATCAAGCTCCCAAGAACACCCTTGTCAGCATTATGCAGGGACACTGAGATAACAGCTTGTGTTACTTCAGATGTTAAAAAAAGAACTGGTTGCTGGTATAAGATATTTCTGTTCTCTGCCCTGAAACAGGAAGCCCAAGGCCACATCTAACTCACCTAAGCATGTCTGAAAAATATACGCTATGTAATGGAAGCAGTGTAATTGAGCAAAATATTTGGATTCTAACTATTTGTGGCAGGCATGCAAGGGCGAGGCTATCAGACGAAGCGAAGAATATAGAGACAGAGAGAGCAAAGGAGAGAGAGGTGGAGCGAGAGAGATACAAGGACACGGTTGTCAGCTGAAGAGGGAGGCAGAGTTCACCAATGAAGATGGAGAGAAAAGAGAAATGGCAAATGGCTGAGGGATATATAGTGACTAATAAAGATACAGTATGTGTGTGTGTGTGTGTGTGTGTGGATGTGAGTGTGTGTGGATGTGAGTGTGTGAGAGAGAGATGGAGGGGGGGGGGGGGGGGGGTAGAGACAGTGCCTATATTTAGATTTCAATACGTTTTTGCTTATTTTAATTCATGTGAAAACATGTAGTTGAATCCACAAACGATTTTGTTTATATTCTAAGTACATAAGGAGCACAACATTTTCAGATCTTAGGTATTTTTTTTACAGTGTGCCCGATGAAATGTTTCTCCTGAATTAATATGATTGAGTGCACTGTTAAATGTCCAGATACACTTCCAAAATGTTTTAATCTGTCCAGGAATTATTTGTCTACAGACTACACTGTAAAAGAGAGGACATTTTTACTCCAGTATATTATAGTTACAGCTTCTATATTAAGCACAGAACGTGAGTGATAGGCCCAAATTAGGTGATAAATAACTAATGAGGGAAGACAGGGAGAGCGTGCCTCACAGACGCATCCAGAAGGAGCGTTTTCACGGAGCAGCCTTTTGCCTTTGTTCCAATCCAATCTGTGACCTGAAACCTCACATTGTGCCATTAGACAAAATGTGTTCACCTAAACATTGACACAGCATTACAATATGACGCTAACCGCACTGCGATCTCTATTTAAATAGGCCGTCAGCAAATGTTTTCTGGTCATTTTTGCAAAGTGTGTGGTTATTTTTAACAGTGCAGAATAGGCAATATGCATGGTGCGGCTTCAGTAACAAGGCTAGGTGGTGACCATGATGAAATGCAGGGTGCAACAACACGGGACGGGAGGGCTGTGTGAAAGGATGTCAGTGTCTCACCAGATCTGGCCTGAGACTGTCATGAATCCTGTATACTGTATGCTGCCCATGGTGGAAAAGTACTGTAATATTGCAGTGAAATTTTACCTCAGCTACAGTATGCGATCCCCCTGGGGATATGACCAAGTCGAACAGTGGTCTTTAGTGCTACATATAGTACAGTGGGCAAGTACACTTAGTGCATACTCTGGCCCCCTTCTGTATGATCTTCTCTCTCTCTCTCTCTCTCTCATGGTGGGGGTGTGACTGGGGGGGGGGGGCTACATTGTAGGTTTTTAAGGTGGTTTTGATCCATGGAATAGTTCAATAAATGGGGTTTTAAAAGTCCAAAGTATCTCACTCGCTCTCTCTGTCACACACACACACACACACACACACACACACACACACACACACACACACACACACACACACACACACACACACACACACACATACCAAGTACAAGCATTAGGAAACATTTAAGGATACATATAACCCAACAAAGTCTGAGTAGTCTTAAAGAAGGATTTTTATTGTGGAGAATGGTGTCATTTTCGACCTATACCCATGATATGAGGCAAGCTTCCCCAAAAGACCTCTCAAGAATGCTGACATCAAAATCTTCGTTCTGACTGGAAACCAAACCATCACCCCTTCTTAACTATTCTGATATTTAAATGCTCCTTCATTATCAGGTTATTTTTTACAAAAAGGAGGTTTTAGTAATTGCACTTCAGATATGACAATAACCAGATGCTCACCAGAGCTCTAGCCTGTTTTGGAAAAGATCACATTCACACCAGAAATGGGCTTTTTTGGAGGCTAGTGTTTATCTACAGTGACAACATGGATTCATCAGCATATGGACTTGGTTAGCAACATTATTTGGACAGTACACCTAGACTTATGGGTTAAACTATGTTAAAAGGAGAGAATTGTCCTCAAACACAGGTCAATACGATGCACGTGAGCATATGAAGCTTGGTGAGGTTTTCCGAGCTGACCATTTATTTCCAGGTAAATACACTGTAGTAAATCTCCGTCTACCTGAAAGCAGCTTCAGTCTTTATCAGTCACTAAACAGTCACCATACACTAACTTCTCACCGTAGACAATCAACTTCATTAATCCATCCGAAATGTGCTCGTTTTCTCCAAGTACTTTGGATACGATTCCTTTACGCTTTCTTTTCACGGTGACAGACTTGGGTCTACGCGTGGTGTTCCCACAGTAAGGGCGATGTCCAGTGTCTTCTCAACGGTGGCTCCATCTAGGAAGCAGAAGTACTTCAAAAGAATTTGTCGTCTATGCGGAAGTGTGGCCTGGTCACGTCGTCGGGGTTGATGAACACCGAGATGGACTTGCCGGGGTTCTCTGTCACCAGCTGCTGCAGCTTCTTGGCCAGCCGGTCGTCGGACTGGTGCTGGTCCCCGGCGCCGAGCTCCGACTGTGGGGAGGGCAGGCCAGACGTGCTGCCCCTCCTCTGGAGCTCCAGGGTCAGCCGGTTGGCGGCCTTGGTGTGCTCGACGGCCATGCGGAGGTGTTCGGCCGGGTCGGCGCGGACGGAGGCCAGCTTGCGAGCGTGGTACATGGCCATCTCGTCGGTCAGGTGCTCCAGCATGTTGCACTGCGGGATGAAGTAGTTGGGGCAGTTCTTGTTGACCAGACAGTGCTGCAGGTCGTCGATGAGCCCCAGCAGGAAGTGGGTGGCGTAGTCCTCCTGGGCCAGGTAGCTGGTGGGCAGGCGATCGCAGGCCCACAGCATGAGGCTGCGCAGCTGGTAGGGGCTCACGGCCTTGGGCTTGGCCAGGAGCCGCACGATGACGGCCTTGCACGCCTGGTAGGCCTGCATGAGGCCGGGGGAGATGCACTTCTTCAGCTGCACCTCGCTGCGGGCGAAGGACAGGCGCCACTCGTTCTCCGGCCGGCCCGAGGCCGAGCACGCCGGCACCAGGTAGAAGCCGCTGATCACCTCCTCCTCGGTGATCTTGCCGTCCCAGAAGTGGTTCTCCATCAGCCAGCTCTGGGCCACGGCCGGCCAGCCCTTGAAGGAGACCACGGGCACCACGTCGTACAGCATGCGGCTGCTGCCCACGCCCAGCACGATGGAGACCACGGTGCCGTTGCGCTCGGCGCGCTCCACCCGCGGCATCCCGCGCTGCGGCTTGCGCTGCACCTCGCCCAGCACCACCGCCACCGACTCGTAGAACCAGTCGGCCACCAGCGTGGGCGAGAAGAAGTAGTTGGTGGCGCCGTTGACGTGGTCGGCCAGCGTGCAGCAGTCCTTCCAGCGGCCGATGGTGCCCTCGTCGAAGAGCCGCAGGCTGAGCCAGGAGTGGCCGAGCGCCGAGTGGCGCATGTCCAGCGTGACCGGCTGGTTGCGGTCGTGCAGCTTCAGCGCCGGCACCAGCAGCGTGAAGTCCATGTCGTAGTCGGTGCCGCGCGAGCACGCGCTCAGCTCGTCCAGGTCCATGTCCACCACGCCCTCGCGCACGCCGCCCGACAGCAGCAGGTACTCGTTGGCCACCGGCAACTTCTGGTCCAGCTTCTGCACCATGCCTGAGGAGAGCGAGAGAGGAGAGAGGGGGATGAAGTGAGAGAGATGGAGAAGAGAGATAGAAGAAGGCATTAGAGAGAGAGGGGGAGAGAGGAGGGGGTGTGTTAATGAAAAAGGTGCATGAAGAGTTGAGCATGAAGTCCCTTCAGACTTGGCAACAGTATCACATGAACCCAAGTCTGCAGCTCACTGGCAGTCATCTGTTTGGTCCAGATCAATAGGAGGACCAGAAAGAGGACACCGCTGCTGGGAAATCAGCCAATCAATGCAGAAGGACAGAGCGCAATCTAAAGAACCTCAATATCACAAGGAAGCTTTTAGAGATCAGCCAGTTTCATAGAATTCTCTCTCTCACGCACACCGCTTTATTTTGCTGTTGTTGCAGAGAGAGAATGCTGAGAGGCGCTACTGTAGGTACCTTAATGTGTCCATGCATACCTAATACTGTAGACTTCAAACAGCCTGTCCCCCCCTACTAGCAGTTTCCAGCGGCACACTCAAATATTTATGCCAGTTTTCTGAAGGGGCCTATGCCTGTGGACGTCCCAGCTGACTTCTCGCTGATCACCAGAAAATTCCTTGGGCTCCCACTGCTCCGGTTTTCATCCAGTCAAACTTCTTTGTCACACATTGTTAGCTATTGCTATACTCTTTGTCTCTCTCTGTCTCAATGTTAGCAGTTTCTCTTTTAACCTCCCTCAATGATAAACTTTATAAAGATAACATCTTTGCCGCTATTTAAGTCACCTTGTTCCCTCCTTGAGCATGTGTGCCTTACAGTACACTAAACAAAGCCCAAGCTGTAAAGATGCAAAACACAGAGTTGCTGAAAGTGCAAAGTCAAACGGGGAGGATGTCCTCCTGTGTCTGGGAGAGGGCCATGGTGGCACCAGGCAGCCGGTGAGGGTAATTACAGCAGAGTCTGCCCCCTCAGGAGAAGAGACACACTGCAGCTGCACAGCTGCAGCACTCTACAAGTGGAAAACAACCCTGCATACTGTATGCATATGCTAGGTGATAAGGGTTACATTTTGTTGGGGTGATTGACTTTGGCATAAGAGCCCCCAGATCAGATAGGGCTGCATTGTTCACCATAAGATCAGTGGCAATATGCATTTCTTCTGTATTTGTTTTATTTGATTTCAGTCATGTCAGTTATTACCAGTTATGTTTTAAAATGTGCATGAGACTGAAGCATTCTATCTCTCTTTATTATACTGTCTCTCTATCATTGGTTCTTTTTTTCCAGACAAACTTCTAATGGTTTTCTTCTAGGTTACTTTATACTCAAGGTGCACCAATCCGATGCTAGCAGTCTGATAGTGATGCAGGTCATGGAGGGAGTGTGGTCAATGTACAGGGTCGATCTACTCAAACATATAGCCAAACAAACCTATATGTTATTCCATGTTAACATATAGTATGTGGCGCATATGCATCAGCAGAGATTTGGGCAAAAGGATAGTTAACACAGGAGGCTGGGAGGGAGTTAAAAACAAAGAATGACCTGTTGGGAGCCATGGCTGCATCAGTTTTATCACTGTAAAATGGTGCGACTGTCCAACTTTAATATAACAGTAAAACACTAATAAAACACGGGTAATTGGAACCAGCCCTCTCCTTATCGCGCACTTTATCCCTTGTTTCCTCTCTTGTCGAGGTATTGTTCGCTTTCTTCATTTCACTTCCTCTTTTAAGCCCTCGCTTTCATTTGTTTGTTCCAGATATCGCTATCAATGTTGGGACAATCACTGGATCCTACTGAACTCACCAACAGGAAGCATTTACTTTTGCAAAAAGTTGCTTTTCCCTTCTCTCTCTCTCTATCTCACCCTCTGTTTTCAGAGAGAATGAAAAAAATAAAATACTAATCTATTCTATTCATTTATATACTACATTGAAGCTTTCACTAGTTGATCCTAAACCTTTACAAATCCCATGTAAAAACCATGCTGTGCGCAATAAAAAAGCACAAAACCACTCAGTAACCCCCCGCCACCCCGCCACCCTCCCCACCCTCACACCCCCACACTCTCATTCATGCACTCACTCATCCACATGGTTGCAGCCCCACAGACCCAATCATTCAAAACACTGACTGGCACTTTTGTTCCGATCTGGTCATTTGCATATCCGGACAGCCAATGGGCTGCGAGGAGCTGCTGCCGCTGAGGGCTGACTGTGCATGGGGCCCCTCCCTCCCGAATGGCTGTTCTGTGTGGGAGTGTGAGAACAGCATCTGCTCCACTAGAGCAGTGGATCGCTCAAGGGTCAGTAAACAGGGGGTTCCCACAGTCGCCTGAATGCCTTCTCAAGCGCCTGGCTCTTTGCTGTCTGGCACTGATACACCCACCCACAGGATTGTTGTTGCTCCCATTTATACTGTTGCACAGTGACCAGGGGAGACCCACTGTGCCTACAGCTAAACAAAAACAGACCGAGACCACAAACAGACTTTTACTGGTAAACAGATATTCTGAGTGTGTACAATTTTGCACATTGTGAAATAATGACCAGAAAACAGACAACGTGAACAGAAAAAAAAAAATGCAGACAGTCTCCCCGGATTAAGGTCTGGAGATAAATGGAATATGAAATCTCAGTACAATCTCAGCAATCAGCACAACTCACATGCACCCTAATACTAAATTTAATCTACCTGACAACCTGCTAGACCGAATTCCCCTAGACGCTTAAGTCACTATTTGGGGCACACAGCTAAAACTTGATACTCCACGTCCGTCCTGCTAATAAATAACAACGCTGTCAGCTAGTACTTCTCTCTATAACACATACATACACACAGCATAGCCTACATAAACACACACTACATAGACAGACAAAAAGTCTATGGGCTACCAAAAATAATGATTATAGCTGTTTTAGCTTTTCCAAGAAACTGACTCAAGACTGAATTTCTTCTAGTTCACCTATGTAAACAATACAGTTATTGATTTAACTATTGAACTGACTGACCTGCCCCTGGTTCTGCATTTGTCCAGTTGTTCTCTGTCCATGGTACTGACCTTAGAGGTATATTGGCTTTACATACACCAGTCTACAATCAAACTGTCCACTGTTAATCCTTTTTTTTATCACTTTTGATTACAGGGCAATGAGGATATATAGTGAGTCAATATGATGAGGAGAATTGGGACAAATCATTTCGCTCTGAGATGGACACATTTTATGAAAAGCCCACGAATCACATTCAAGGGAAGGTCACAGGCGGGTCGGCTATACGTGCAAGGAATTTGATCTCGTGGCAATGAATTTTGTGCCATGTCTGAAAATCCGGCTACACAGATTAAGACACACATCCTACACGCAGAAAGTCCAATGCAACCCAAACATCAAAAATCACAAAGCAGAATCTAGCCGGGTGTTAGAAAACCCAAAGCAAAGGCGCACGATTTATTTCCACGGGGTTACATTAATTTGTATGACAACATGTCCTATTGTTTTAAAAGAACACTGCCATCAGGACCCGTGTCCTAGTCTCTGTTCCTTACCGAGCATAGAGAAGATGAAATCTTTGGCCGTGTGAATTTCCAGAGCTCGTTGGTCGTCATATTCGCGCTGGTCGTGTTTACTGAATTCTTGGATCAATCTGTTCAATTCTTCTATCCTAGTTCCAGACCTGAAATCAAGCTCGGGATAACATGGGATGACTCTGTTGTTATTAATACTAGAATTCGGCGTTGCCGTCGGACTGCTGCCAATACTGTTGACGGATCCGGCCCGGCGGTTGAGGGCTGGAGCCGCCATCTTCGCAAAAAACAACAGGCGCTCTTACGCCCTCCGCTTCAGTAGACTATACTGCTCTAGCGGAAGTTTTTCATTTTCCCCCTTAAATAAACCAGGTGGTCTCGAAATCGCGTTGTCCCGGCATGCATTGCATAAGCTAAAGCGTCGTCTGTAACACCCATGATACAATTTGGTGTCTCACTAAAGTGCAAAGCACAGCCTATGAACACATCCAACATGTACACATCATTATAGCCTATAGCATAAGACTATGGCATGTGTTGTTATCCTATTGAAACATCTTAATTTCATGAATAAAACTGAAGGTCTGAGATAGCCTACACTCATCATTTTCTTTAATTGCTTTTATAAAATATAATGGCCTATTTTCTAATGTCATGTTTGGCCACATGAGATATGTAGACTAAATCCACTTATTTATCAATGTATCTGATTTTTGTTTAGTTGTGTTGCAGTTTCAAATGACAGCTGTCTGTTGTGGATGTGTGATTATTTTGGAAGGCCAGATTTCATAGTTACTGAAAAGAAATATCTTTCAGACAATGAGCACCTTCATCTTATTAATTGGCAGACGCTTTTGCATAGAGCTGTAAGTAGGCTATCTATCTATCTGTCTACCTACAGTATCTAAATCTATCAAAATATCTATTCATCTGGTTATATCTATCTATCTGTCTACCTATCTAAATCTATCAAAATATCTATTCATCTGCTCTCCAATATTTACAGATCATTTACAGAGTTTATCTGTTGAGTTACAATGTCACTCAAATATAAGTCTACTGCATTTCTGTAAATATAAGGCAACAGATAAGATTGATAGATATTTATTATATATGTGGATTTAGATAGACAGCTAGATAGATATACCTACAGCACTATGCAAAAGTCTTACTACTTTTCAAAGCAAAAAAATGCTAGCATGTGAGAATGATTTCTAAACTGCAACAACAAAGGTGTTCTCCGGAGGAAGCTGAATTTTATAAAGCTGTCCTTCAGAGCATCCTGTCCTTTGGCTTGATCTGTGTTTTTGGTCACATGCACAAGCAAGACCACAAGCTGCAGCACATGATGACGGCTAGAGTCACTGGGTGCAATCAGATGTTTGCATATTTGCATGTGCTTTGAACATGTTTTAATTTATCTCTGCATCTACCCACCTGAATTGCCCTCTTTGGGTTAATAGTTGACTTTGATTTTAAATGATTTCATTAATAGTGTACACTAAAGCTACTTCAATAGCAGAACCAGTACAAATCAAATCAAATCAAATCAAATCAATATTTGACCTCCATAAATTATCAAAATAGTGTAATAGTGAATGGTTTCAAAAATACTTAGATCATTTCAAGTGCTTGGGATATATTGCCAGAGTTCCTTGGTGCTTCTAACAACCTTCCTATTTTGCCTGATGAAGATCTGTTGATGTTGCCTCTTAAATAAATAGCCTAAAGTATTTTTTGGAGCCATTATACAGTGTGCAGACCATCCCCTTCTCACAACAACCTGCCCAGTGCCTTGAAAAAAGTGCACCTACTGTATTGGCAAGCTGATGCATTTTTTTTTTGACAAAGGGAGATGCAGTGAATATTGATTTGATTCAGATTTTTAGGTTTAGAGCACTTTGTATTTCTTATTGTTATTGATTACTATTACTAATCATGTTATTATTCATTATGATTTTAGCATCTTCACATTAGTGTATACATACATACATACATACATATTACATACATATACAGTATATATTACATATACTATATACACACACACTAGAGAGAGAGAGAGAGAGAGAGAGAGAGAGAGAGAGAGAGAGAGCACATACAGTATGTAGGTCATTGCAGTTCTGTACTGAGCATAATCCAAAGTCAAACTAAACTAACCTGTTTCATGACAGTCTAAACCCAGAGCACGTTCCCTATTGGATGATCTAACAATACAAGACCTGGTGAATTCCGCATATCATAGGAAGAGCCGACATCAAGGGTTGACTACACCATAAGGTTGTGCAAGCTAGTGCAAGCTACAGTGTACTGTCAAAACTGCAACATATTAATTCAAAACAAAAACGGAAGTGACCAGGCACATCAGAGGCTACTTGGCTACAGCAAACCAAATTGGTGAAAATAAATAACTAAGAAAGTAATAGAGACTAAGAAAAAAAAAATTGCCATGTTTTTTCTTCTTCTTTTTCCTCTTCTTCTTCTTCTTGTTATTAAAGAGTTGTTGTTAAAGAGTGGGTCGATGATTACAGCCATGTAAAAACACAGAAGACAATCATTGTTACTTAGTCTGGCTATCACCATAAGCTCAATCTTTTAAGATTAAACATTAGTCTGGGGACTCTGCGCTTTATTTCTACTGCACAAGAGGCATTATAAATGGGCATAGTTCAAATGACTGTTTTTTGACATGTTCAAATGTACGCTTTTGGATAGTCCTTCAACCAATCAGACCAACAATCCAGATGCGCCTTTTGGATAAGCTAGTTTGTAATTGGACCCAGAAGATGTGGAGAGGAAGTAGGAGAGATGTGCAGGTTTCCAGCCTGAGCTGCAGGGCGAAATCCAAATGGCAGATCAGGCAGGGTTTACCCAACCTAATTGTTACTAGGCCCAATACAAAAATAAATAGGTATAGGATACTGAAACATTGCTGCAGTCCATCTTCTATGGGTGGCAGTTCTGTTCTGCTGCTGATGGAGGTCTTTTGAGAGGGAGAAAGTCTCTAAACAGAGAAGGGTCCTTCCACGCCAAATCAACCAGAGCCCACGCACTTGCGTCTCAAAAAAATCTGAAAAAAATACCATGTGTGCCTATGTTACCCAGGAGACACTCTGTAAAATGTTTTTGTGCTAAGATCAATACTTTTCAAGTAACAGCCAGTTTTACAGGGGGAGGGGGGTGTCAAATTTGTTCTACCTCTTTTTTTTGTCAAAGTTCACAAGCTCATTGCTCAAGAACTAGAATCTGTAGGAGGCTCAAATTTTGCAGGCTGGTGCATAAATAGGAAAAGTATGCAGTAAAATCACCACGAGTAGTCTGGATGATCCTGCATGGTCATAGCAGTCCCTCAAAGTTGATCAAAATTTTATTGGAGTTCTTGGCTGGGCTCTGTTTAGGCTTACAGAAGACATATTTTTACTCAACATAGGCTCTTGATTTTTTTTCTCTTATTGAGATCAGTAGAAACACTCTCTGAAAAAGCAATGAAGAGAAAAGAAAATCCATCAGGGACTGAACAGCAGACCTCATAAGTTTGAAAACTTATTTTGGATCTCATATTCAGAGCACCCTAACACCTTGTGGGAATATACAAAGATTTTTTTAATATTTTTTTCGTTAATCTGCATTACCTCTTCTTTTTAAAAACACCAATTTGACTTGTCTTATGCGAATCTTTCTTTTTCATTTTCCACCCTAAACATGGACAAAATGCACCATTGAGATCAATATGTTTTGTCCCCACCCGGCAATTTCAGTGATTCAGTGATTTTAGTGGCACCTAGTGGTTATTCTATACAAAACAAATCTCTCAATAGATCTCTATGGTGCATTTTGCCCTTGTTCAGGGTGGGAAATGAAAAAGAAAGATTTGCATAAGACAAGTCAAATTGGTGTTTTTAAAAAGAAGAGGTAATGCAGATTATAGAAAAAAATATAAAAAAAATCTTTGTATATTCCCACAAGGTGTTAGGGTGCTCCGAATATGAGATCCAAATTTATTTTTCAAACTTGTGAGGTCTGCTGTTCAGTCCCTGATGGATTTTCTTTTCTCTTCATTGCTTTTTCGGAGAGTGTTTCTACTTATCTCAATAAGAGAAAAAACCCAAGAGTCTATGTTGAGTAAAAATGTGTCTTCTGAAGGCCTAAACAGAACCCAGCCAAAAACTCCAATAAAATTTTGATCAACTTTGAGGGACTGCTATGACCATGCAGGATCATCCAGACTACTCATGGTGATTTTACTGCATACTATTCCTATTTATGCACCAGCCTGCAAAGTTTGAGCCTCCTACAGATTCTAGTTCTTGAGCAATGAGCTTGTGAACTTTGACAAAAAAAAGAGGCAGAACAAATTTGACACCCCCCTCCCCCTGTAAAACTGGCTGTTACTTGAAAAGTATTGATCTTATCACAAAAACATTTTACAGAGTGTCTCCTGGGTAACATAGGCACACATGGTATTTTTTTCAGATTTTTTTGAGACGCAAGTGCGTGGGCTCTGGTTGATTTGGCGTGGAATGACCCAGAAGACAGGACCGGAAATACTATCCTAGTGTAGCTTTAGAGAGTGCTCAAAATGTCATATGCAAACTGAATGGTGTACTTGTGATACTTTGAATCCCTTATTCAAATAAAATCTATAAACATGCCAATTTTGGGACAAATGCTGCTCATTCTTATGGAAAAATCCAACACTCAGAATTGACCAATTAGAATCCTTGTTGTGTCACGTGACTTGATGCAGAGCGTACTCACTGGGGGCTTGTCTAGAGGGGGCGTGACAGTTCGCTTACAAAACATGTCCAAGGAAGACTGTAAACTAGTGTAAGATTTCTGTAAGATATAAGGATATGGCTTGCTGGGGTTATTTAAATAAATGGACCAAAGTACAGTTTATTACTCACACGTCAGTGTTTTCGCCAAGTAAAAGGTAAGGCTTGAGTCCAGCAACTCATTATTTTAGCTAGCATAATGCTAGCTGATGTTCCTAACCAGCCAGCCAGCCAGCTTACGTTAGCCAGCTAGCTAGTGACATTGGGCAGTTATCTAACTGTCCGTCCCATACTGCTATGTCACGTAGTTGATTGTTTTCTAACTAACGCTATCTGAGGAAAGCTATTCGAGGTGACGGGTTTAGACATAACGCTACTTGTAGGTTGCTATAGTGTTAGCTCATATCATGATACAGCTGCGAAGTTATGAGTGAATTATTATGGAGGAGGTTGCCCATGGAGGCTCTAGTGCGTTAGCTAACTATAGAGTTAGCCAACCAGCAGTGTTTCCAGCAGTGACCGCAAGGTACATTGAGTTCTCAGCCTTACAAAAACGATGTGATGATGTTGACCCCTACATGTAAATGGCATGCGAGGTTGTGAATTGTCTCTAACTAAGTCACTGCCTAACTGTAACCTACAATAGCCCTGTAATATGACTTGCATTATGCTATGTAAGCAGCAGTTAAGTGGTTACCTTTTTTTTTAGGATCACATTTATCTAACTGTGACTTTTTGTTTTAAAGAATCGTCCTCCATCCACAGCAGAGATGTGCTTTCCGTAAAGCGCAAAAGAAACCTGAGAGCAGAAAGGGGGTCCATGAGGAGTCAGGTCGTCCCCCTGGGGATGTGGCAGAGGCGGGGTTGTCAAAGAGAGATGCCCCACAGCCCCCACTCCCTCCAGGGATGCCTCCTAGGAACCCACGCAGGCTGATCAAGCCTTTGATGTTCACCATTGGGGTATGTTAACATTTGCCCATACACTATGCAGTGTGCGCATTCACATGTGTCTGAGAGCACCATAGTGGTGCACTTACCTGAGTTTGTAACCTTGCCTACTCTTGCTCCAGGGTACATTTGGACTGTATAATGTTTTAAGGGGTCCATGTCTCTCGGCTGCAAATCCTTTACAGCTTTATTTCTCAAATGCAGCACGTTTTAACCACATACCACCTTATTCCCTAAATATTCCGCAAAAAAACCCCAAAAAACAATAAGCCTAATTCATGAGTTCATGTCTTGAGCATAGGCAGTTCTTTGGAGTTGTGCATAGGCAGTTCAAGAAACGCCGATATAAAATATAATATTTTACCACGTCTGCTCATAGACCACTAAGGGTGTGTGGTCTGCGGACCACACTTTGAGAAACACTGCTTTACAGTAAGGGGTCATTGTCTCTCAGAGTTAATGCTTCCTTGGCCCCCACACTATGCTGCTCTAACACCTCTTTAGTTTACAGGCTGCTCCTTTGGCGCGGCCGCCATCTTGCAGTACGAATCAGTGAAGTCACGCTTGGACAGTCTGTTGGAGGAGAAGGCGTCTGAGAAGATGGACCAGTTCCAGGTACACAAGAATACAAAATGCAGCTATGTAACCTAGATATATATGACCATGAGAGTTACTCCTTGTATCAAGGACTGCTGACCATGCGTCATACTGTAACTCGCAGAGGAAGCAGTTAGGAGAGATATTAGCAATTGTGTCATGAAGACTGTAGCAGACCATGGTAGTTATGTTAACTTTACATCTAGTCATTTAGCTGACACTTTTATCCAAAGCAACTTACCACAATCAAGGTGCAATAAAGGTGCGAAACACTTATGTGTATAAAATGTGTGTGTGTGTGTGTGTGTGTGCGCGTGTGTGTGCGTGTGCCAGACTCATGACACAGCCCATTGGCACAACTGGTGGAATCAGCTGAGCGACTTTCAGCGACAGGTGATCTTGTTAATGTCTATGGTGGACGACATGTGGAGCTCGCTGAGTGAAGGCCAGAAGGTGGCCACAGGTAAGTGTCATGTCATCATCATCCTGAGCTGTTTGTACTGTATTGTCAGTCTGATATACCGGTACATCCTTATGGAATTATGGGTTGGTATGTAAATTAACACCCCCTAGGGCCCCCTAGAGTTATTGCGCATTAACTATAGCTGTGGAACAATATGTGGGAGCATTGAGTTGACTCATTAATCATTGTGCTGTAGGTCTTTCTCAAGGATTTGCTCAGTTATTAAATGCAGTTTTGTTGGGGCAGCTGTGATGCAAGTGGCTTGCAGCATCCATACCACATTTAGGTCCTAGTGGTTTAAATCTGACCCATCGTCATTTCTTGATCCATCATTTCAGTATCACACACACACACACACACACACGCGTGCACACACACATTCACACAACGACTTTGTACTTGGGTTATCATTCACATTAGGGCTCTAAATACCATATCTTTCTCACCAACACACATTCCCTGACACGTCTCTTTCCTTGTTCCCTCCCTCCCTCTCTTCTCTCTCTCTGTTCCAGGCATCATTGCCGTAAATGCTGCAGTGCTGTGCTGCTGGAGGGTTCCGTCATTACAGCGTTCTATGCTGAAGTATTTCACCTCAAACCCAGCCTCCAGTAAGTGTGCTTCTCATGTGTTGTGCTGCTGTTCTCTGCTGTGACTGGGTCAGGCAATGACTAATTCCAGTCACCTTTTACTGACAGGTTCAGCCATAAGTCAGCTACAAGGATTTGGGTATTTTTGTCATCTTATAATCTGGTATTCCAGTGGACCAAGTGAGAACTGATACAACCCACTTTCATGTGTTCGAGGTAAAGAATGATGAAAGGTAGCCAGGCAGCTTTGCAAACAAGTTACCGTTTTTTTTTTCCTTTTCAGGAATTAGCCTTTTGACTAGATGAGATAGAGAATTTGACACTGTAGTCTGAGCTGCTGTGACTACATACCTGCCAACACTGCCGTTTTTTCCCGTTTTTTTTTTTTTTAAGGTCATCTCCCGTTGCCCTCCTGTTTTTTTGTTCCTGCGGGAAAACTTCCGGAATTTGCATGGCCATCAAACTTCATTTGAATATCACTCCACTCATTTTTTCTGTTAGTCTGACATCTACCAGGTTTCCAAATGGTGTATAAATTACACCCTACACATACACAATCACTTACTTTCAATTTCAACCCTTTTGTCAGAGGCTAACACCTGGCAACCCAAAACCCAAATAAGGAAATGGGTGCAGATTGCGCAGCCGAGTCTTGCAAGCAAGCGGGCTAGTGGAAAAGCCTACTCCAGATCTAGCTGATGTGAAATTGTTGGGAATTTAATTGACTAACACATCACATAAACTGTTATTGAATGTACAGTGTAGGTAAATTGTAGCCTGGCAATCCCATGTCAGCCCCCAGACAGCTAATCAGGCTTCTTAAGATGTTAATTATTTCAGATTCTCACATACAGTGCTACTGTCATTCAAACACAATGGCTTCCATTCATTCATTCATTCATTCATTCATTCATTCATTCATTCATTCATTCATTCACTCATTCACTCATTCACTCATTCACTCATTGCACTCATTGCACTCATTGCACTCATTGCACTCTCATGCACCTAAAACATTCATGGGGTGCTACTGCAACAGCCATAACTCTGTACACCCATGACAAGTGAGGTCTGTGAATTCCATAGTCATCCTCACAATTCTGGTTCGCTGGAAAATGAAACAGCTTTGGAGTAAAAGCAATGACCCAAATGCAGTGTATGAAACATGTTAAATATGCAAACACTGATCCCCCCCACACACACACTGAAAAAAATCTCTCGTTTTTTGAAAGCTAAATGTTGGCAGGTATGTGACTAGCGTACAGAGGTGTTAATTAGTGATATGTAAAACCTTGCAGGGAGCTGAAGCATCACTGGCCATAGTTCATGGTAGTGCATGGCATCCTGTAGCATGGCTAAGCTCATGGGTTCATTGCCTTTGAGGCACCTCTACTGGCAAACTTGGCTATATGTAAGTCTCTTTATATCTGATGAAATCATAGATCTAATACACACTGTCCAGATGCCAGTGATAGTCCTCTCAGCCTTCCATGGTCAGGTGCAGTTTACAGTTTGGTGCATTCTGGTTGGTGTATCAGTTCAACCAGGAGTGCTATGCAAGTACAGTATTTGAGGAACGTGACATTTCTTGTCCAATTACTTAACAGATATTTTAGTTCAAGTTTACATCATGCTTGTTTATTTACAATGCCAGTGGTTCAAAAATCTTCCATTCATCTTCTTCCAGAGACCCGGTGCCTTCCCATGGTCCTCTCCTCCTTCAGCCACTATTCTATTGTTCACATGGTCATCAACATGTATGTGCTCTGGACCTTCTCAACCAGCATCGTCTCCGTGCTTGGCAAGGAGCAGTTCCTAGCCTTCTACACATCTGCAGGTACACATGTAGCTTGGAGAATACGTCCCTCAACATGGCCACAGTTTGTCTGGAATGACCAATGTGTTTGTTGGGTAGTGATGGTTTCTACCTTTTGTCACCTATAGTTTTTCTGTTGGTGATTTGAGTGTTAGGTTCTCAGCTTGTCTGTTTGCTTGGCTCAATTACTGCTGTGTTGCTGTCCATATTGATGAAAAGTATGAATAATTCAGTAGAAATGTGCTCCCATTTTTCCGATGAGCAAAAATCTTAGTTATTTATTTGTGTCAATGTATGGACTGAACTGGCTAAAGTTATGCAATGTATAGATTTTATCAGGACCGCATAGATTTTAACATTGAATAAAAACAATACAAATTTGAAATGGAATTAGGGCTGTGAGCTGTATGCTGAGACCGGCATTCTCATGTGAGCTTGTGGCCACCCGTTTGCATTTCTAGGTGTAATTTCCACTATGGTGAGCTACATGTCCAAGACTGCAACGGGGCGCCTGCATCCCTCTCTTGGAGCTGTGAGTGTTTTTTTTGTATTTTTGAGTTTATATCAATTCATTTCTAATGCCTAGCAGACCTTGCCCGATTTTGATAGCCGTAAATCAGTCGAATTCATCAAGCATTTGTATCGGGCCAAATTCAGGTTCGATTTGTTATGTAGTTTGAGCAGGCTCACAACACCCACATTAGAAGATGTAACAACACTCCAGCTCTGATCCAAATGATCCGATTGAATATTCGGCATGCCAGACATTTTTGTTGGCGTGCAGTGTGAACAGCCGTGGGCACAGCAGTTGTATCCGCAGTGTAGTGTGACTACAACTATGTTGTACTGTACTGTACAGTATGTGACTGAAAAAAGAACACACAGTGTCTGAACAAAATGAAAAGACCAACTTAATTAATTGTGCTGCTTGTTTGTTGCAGTCTGGCGCCATTATGACCGTTCTGGCTGCTGTCTGCACCAAGATGCCGGAGGCCAAGTTAGGCATCGTCCTGTTGCCCATGCTCTCATTAACTGCAGGCAATGTGAGTTCTCTGTGTGTCTGAGTGTGTGTGTGTGTGTGTGAAGAGAAATGTACATATTCTCATAGCATCGTGGTCACTTCTGGTTTGGAACAACTCTCTGAAAACAAACGCATGGTCAACTGAAGGCTAGCTCATCAGAATAGTTCTGTAAATCTTTTCAGTCAACAAGTACAGCCATGTGGTTTTGTTTTCACCAAATGCAGCCTATAATCTGTGCTGTATGTCAAGAGGAAATGATAATATGAGAACATTGAGAATACTTGAAAATGCCCACATTCTTCTGTAGTTCACCACTTTATGCCCTGCTCGTCTGCATTGGTATCCAGGCCCTGAAAGCTCTGGTTGCCATAGACACAGCTGGCCTTTTCCTGCGCTGGAGGATATTTGACCACGCAGCCCATCTGGGAGGAACACTGTTTGGAGTGTGAGTGTGCTTCATTTTTTCTTGGGAGAGGACCCAGATAACTTCTTCTTTCCCTCCCCTTCCTTCAAAAACTCATGTACTATAGCGCAAGCCAATTCAGTTAACATTGCTGTAGCTCTGAATTCTTTATGCTTGTTTAAATTCTGCAGATGCTAGATAACATCAACCACAAATAATGTCAGATACAGTAGGCGCTACAGTACATGATGAAATGTAGCCTAATCTGGGTATTTGGAGACAAGGTAAATCAAAGTACACAAGGTGTGTTTAAATTCTTTGAACAGAGGTGAACGTTCTTGGTGAATATGTTTGTCTGAACAGATACATTTGAACGATTTTGTGTAAATATCTCAGTGGTTACTCCACGTCTAACTCCGTCAAATGTTTGTGGAAAACATTCCTGTTTGGGAACTGTTTGCAAATGTTCTAACCTGACTTTTGCCAGATCCTGTAGTTCGCTGTCTGCTTCACACAAGGATCTGGGACTTCTCGATAGGAGATGTATTTCTGAAGGCGGGTCCTTGTAAAACATCCTCGCATGTGATTCGATAAACCACTTGCCTGTTATCTTGAATGACGTGCTAGGCTTCTTCAAGTTCTTGCCAAACCCGGTCGGAAGAAGAGTAAAAACATCCTTGCCACCAATAAATGTCTTCAAAACTATTCTCTGAAAGAATGAATACTCGATAGATTCGACAAAACGGTTGAAATAGCAGAATCAATGTCAGCACAAGACTCCTCGCTGCGTGCCGCCATTGTTATTTGAATCAAACACTCGCTTCGGCGCTCCTGATTGGCTGCTCATTTTTTGATCACTGGCACAGGGGTTTGGATTGCCCTCGCGTCCAGACCCTTGTGTGGAGCTCAGCGAAACGCCTCTGGTGGAGCATGGCGGAACTACAAGGGTCTGGCGAGAGTCAGGCTACAAATGTTCTCCTATGTTTGTGAATTTGAACAACCTTAGTTTAGAAAGCACCCTTATGCAGTGTGTGTATACTTCATCACATGAATCTTGCTTGTGATCTGATGGGCTCCACTTACATGTGGCTGATGTTGTAGGTGGTACATAGCATACGGTCAGGAGCTGATCTGGAAGAGCAGGGAGCCCCTGGTGAAGTTCTGGCACGAGCTAAGAAGAGAGATGTCTGGCGGCGGCAGAGGCCCTCCCAGAGATGGACGCAGAGGTGGTGGGGGGAACGGAGGCGGCCAATCCTAGTGACCCAGGACCTCCAGAACCCACTGCACAACTTCAAGTGCTCTAGAATGCCTTTTTTTAAATCATGTATTCTAAACAGCAATACTTCAGGACATCTGACTATGAAATTCACAGACCTCACTTGTCATGGGTGTACAGAGTTATGGCTGTTGCAGTAGCACCCCATGAATGTTTTAGGTGTATGAGAGTGCAATGAGTGAGTGAGTTAGTGAATGAATGAATGAATGAATGAATGAATGAGTGAGTGAGTGAATGGAAGCCATTGTGTTTGAATGACAGTAGCACTGTATGTGAGAATCTGAAATAGTTAACATCATCTTAAGAAGCCCGATTAGCTGTCCCTGGGATTGTTGTTGGATGGTGGTGGAGTCTTACTGTAGACCCTGCTCACCCACTTCCTGCGGAAGTTCATGTGGTGGGAGTAGCACGGACACAACAGGACATTGAATGTCCTCCACTCCTCACACACGGATACTTATTGTGTCTGACACTGCTGTTTGTTGAATGCCACCAGCATTTCAGTGGTTAATGTGTGTGAGTATACAGTACATACAGATCAGTGACTTGAGCTCTGGCACTTTTTCTGCCAGGTAGAACAGTTTTGGGGAAGAGAAATGGACATATTATACATTTAAATAATGTTTTTATTTTTTAATTATTTATTCTAGATCGTGTAATATGTGATCAGTGATTGAACCCTTGTTCTGGCCCAAGTCTCATTGAAGTACAGTGTATTAAAACATCATACTTTCTATGACTAAGTAGAAGAGTATTCATTCCAATCATTCAATGCCTGAACGGTTTTCATGGATTTTCTTGTCAACTGAACGTGCTCAGAGTTATTGTCAGCAATGACATTTAAGGAATTATTGTTTATCACTTAAATTCTCAAGACTTGACACGTTCCTCCTTTTCCTCATTCTATGAGACCTATAGATCTATAGAGCCCCTGGAAGTCCAAAAGTATCGCAAAGGAGTGTCAAATTATTGTGAGATTAAAAGTAGTTTACTGAAGTCCTCACCATGACCCATAGGGGGCTCTGTACTGGTAATAATGCTTCACACATAGTCACAGCTCAGCACAACTGTGCTCAGTATCAGTCAACCCGTAGAAGGGCCTCCCTCACCAGATCTGGAAGGATTTTTCTCGTCAAATTCTGTGTCTGTTTCTCACCAAGGTCTTCATTTGTTCACGTAATATGATCTACAAGAAAAATCAGACCTGTTTCTTTCTGTACAGTTTCTATGAAACACACAAAATCGGATTGTCCAAGAAGTAGATCTCCATTAGTTACATACATCATCGATCAAAGTGTCAGTAGCCACAGGAGCAATTACTTGGCGGTCATCCCCCTCAAGTTCAAGTAAAACTGGCTTTGGTGACGAGAGGAGTCGTGCATACATGTATGCTTACGGTTGGGTATTTAAGTTTCTCAGCCAGGTATGTGGACATTCCATACAGTCTATACATTTTTCGTTTTCTTTTTTACATCTGGCGTTTTTCCTCCGAGTGTGTTTCATCCAACATCATTTATGAGGTCCAGCTGGTCAGATTCTTGGAAGGTCTTGGACAGTCCCAAATGGGTCATTAGCTTCGGAGCTGCTCCTGGTCAGATTTTGGCAGAGAGGGCAGAGATAGTAATGGTCCCCCGAGTGACTTGTGTGGTTCCAGTAACATGGGGGTGGTGACAGGCCAGTCGTCAACCTAAAGAAATGCATGATGAAGTCAGATCCCTTATCCAGAAATGCCCTCCCTTCATCTGTCAACACTGTAACTTACATTTATCAACCATTGAGTAGCATTTCAATGTGAATGTGCAACAGATGCATTTAACTGTGTGTGTGCGTGCGTGCGTGCGTGCGTGCGTGCGTGTTTGTGCATGCTTACCAGGACAGATGGCAGTGGCTCTTTATGAAAGCAGGTGTT
Source organism: Sardina pilchardus (assembly GCF_963854185.1). Classification (NCBI taxonomy): domain Eukaryota; kingdom Metazoa; phylum Chordata; class Actinopteri; order Clupeiformes; family Clupeidae; genus Sardina; species Sardina pilchardus. The sequence goes on along the minus strand of NC_084995.1, from coordinate 28,429,073 downwards.
TTGTACCACCAACCTCCTGTATTTGCTGGCCCAGCCCAGTAGACATGCCAGAGCTATGGTTATTGCCAAAACACTGGTCACCGCCACAGGGATCTGCCATGGCCTTTGGGGACCTTCATTTGAGGCACAACAAAATAGTGATTAAGAACTTACAGAAGCCAAATATCTATTGACAAGACAATATATGTCAAACTCAAGGGCCGCGCAAATGTGGCCTTCCGCGTCATTTTACGTGGCCCGCGAGAGCTTAAAAAGTCTGATGCAGTTTTTGCGTATGGCAATACAACGCATGCGAACAACGTATAAGAGCAGCATTTAATGGCGTGCTGTCCAAAACAAAAAGTTGGAATGCTTGAGTCCCTGATGATGAAGGCTTGATGCTGAAACGCTATTTAATAAAATGAGCACACAATGTACTAAATTGTGCGCAAAATCTAGTAAAATGAGACCACAATTTAGTAAAATAAGCTCACAATTTGCTGAAATAGACACGCATTCTCTCAGTATACAAAAACATCTTGCGATGGCACCTTCTGGGCTCCATAATATTGTCTTTGCAATATTATCAATTCAAATGTAGGCTTTACATGATTTGGAAATCCTTGCTTGTCATCTTTCAAGTCGAGTAGGATTGCAGACATCTTGAGTAAGAATATAGAGACTAATCTGAGTGCACAGTTTAAGAGTGATAGATGCGACGGTTCACTCACTGGGAACGGAGACACACTGGATGCCAGTGCTGGTGCTCCGGTGGCTGCCCTCCACTTCAGCCTGGGCCTGCAGGCAGTAGATGGCCCCCTGCCTCAGGCCTGGAAACGTGTGACTGAGGTGCTGAACGCCCACCACCTCCTCTTTAGTTGTCTGTCAAACAAGTTCAACAACAATGTCAGGCCAGTTAAACCTCACCATTCTGGAGCTTCAACTAAAGGGAGAGTGTTGGTTATTCTATGTGCATAGTGCAGACTAAACAGGGGTCATTCTCGTATGCCCTACAAACGTTTAATACAAACCAGCAAACAAAGGGAAGTTCTCCGCCCTTCTGCAGTAGTGCGACTATCTGGTGCAACCAGGCCAGGACAGAGGCGCATGAAGAAAGAGGAATGCCGGTGCAACACAGATGTCTTCTTTAAGATTTATTTAAAAGGTGCAAAACATGACTAACGTTTCGATGTTACAAACGTCTTCATCAGAGTCCTTTTTAATACCAACCATTGCAGTCAGCTGCCTTATTCGGATGTTCAAATAGAATTTATAGGTGAGCCCATGTGTGACATGGCAAGAAATGTTAAGGGTGAACGACTGAACTTACGTTATAGTCTTCTCCTTGTTCCCACATGGTCAGTGTGACTGTCATGGTCAGAGACCGGGGACCAATATACACATGCACAGCATCTCCTGTCACCTTCACATCCATGATGATGGCAATAATTGCTGACAGAGGAAAGAATATGTAAAAAAATGCAACACTGCCATATTTCCTATACATTATTATGGTCATCACAACATTAAGGTCAGCGTCACATTTTCATTTCAGCTGATTAGACTATTCAAGTCATATTGTGGCCTTACATTAAGCTGAGAGATTGTTCTATTTTTTCTTTAGAGAGCTTTATTTATTTATTTATTTATTTATTAAATACATATTTTCTTTCTTTTATTTTCTTTCTACTTATTTTATGCATTGTTTAAGACCTATGTATCCGCGGGCCCCCTTTATCAACCGTCCTGCCCCAACCTGACTTCTTCCAATGTAAAGCGTTTTGGGTCAACTCCTGTTGTATTTAAATGTGCTATATAAATAAACGTAACTTGGCTTGACTTGACATTAAGATGAGAGATTTATTTGTCATCTCACACCAAACAAGAGCAGAAGAACACAGAGCAAAAGGTGGCAGCAGGGCCTTACTGTTTCTCCTGTTGAAAGTAGCATTGAGTGCCGTCCACTCTGAATGATGTCCGTCGCACTCAGCCCTCACGCGGATGCTGTAGTCTGAATCTGAGGCCAGATCAGCGGTCAGGTCACACTCGGGACGCAGGGTGCTTTGGCATTCCATGGCCTCCTCCCACGTCCCGTTCTTAAAAAGCAGCTCCCACTCACTGTTGAGAAAGTGACAGTCATTGGAAAACACAGCTGATGATATTTTCACACCATGATGTGTCAAAATTGTTTTTTTAAACCAAAAAAAAAAATTAAACTGTGTTTCTAACTACTGTGAACACATGTCACTGCAAAGTGACTCATTGTAGAAGCATAGGTGTTGCCTGCCACCAATTTTAGTTTACCAACACACCCTAACAGCAGTTTCACTTCAAGTGACACTCCAAAGTATTTTTTTTGGCGTGTGGTTTCGCAACTCTAATGTGCAGGCTGGAATCATGCCAGTGAGAGCATTCTGCCCTGTTCATCACCCACCCCTGGAACTGGACGGAGTAGTGCGCATCGGCGCAGAATGTCCCGGGGGCACTCCAGCGCAGCAGGTGCCTCATGTTAACCGACTCCATGGTGACATTCCAGGGCGCTGACAGACGTGAAGCACCTGAGAAATGAGTAATAGATCCTTTATATTACACGGCCCATGAAGCAGTGCCAACGCAATATTACAGGCTCCTTTAAACCGGAGCTGTGGTTCAAATCAAGGTTGCGCTGTCCGTATTATGTGAAATATGATGTGTGGTGTCACACTGATATCCTGTTACACTGCGCTCACCAATGCAGCAATTTCAGTCATTTCAGTTGCAAGATTTCTTGTTCTTGCCAAATCAAAGCCATGGAAAGTGATATGAAGCACTTGACATAATCAAACATGAGTATAACAACTACCACCTCTTTTGCTCTGTTCATACATCAGTTTACTGTATGCCATATAACACAATTGGGAGCATGTACTCAATGTCTGGAATGGATATAGATGTACTTTTTCATTCTTTAGTTAAAGGACTATTATGGTGGTACTACTAGTATATGGTGGCACTGTGGTATTCGTTATTCAAAGACTGAAAAGAGGTTCTGGATGACCAGAATGACTGTGCCAGGCTCCTTGTGCGTCACTGCAAGTCTCTACCTGAAGCACAGGTCTTAATCAAACACTCCACGAGGCTTTGTCCTGTATAGGCATGTGATACGTTTACAATAGAAGGCTATAGTAGTAGTACTGAAGGTATGTGATAACAAGACAATAACCATATTAGCATAAACATGGTGGTAGATGGTGAAATGTAACGGCATGATTAATGTTGTCAAGAGATCTGTTTACATTTTACTACAATGATGGTTTGACCTTTAGTTTACAGTAGTTCAGTAGTTCACCTCTAGAAATTACAACCCTATCTGCCTACAGTGATTTTAAATCCAGTCGTCTAATGATAAGCACAGCTTATATTTCACAACACTCACTGTTTATTGTGATGTGGAGGACCAGTAAAAGCACCTTGCTGATGACATTGTTTCCTTGAAGCATCACCTTCCAGCTGCCTTCCGTCCCTCTTGTCTGAGTCCTGCGTCAGTCTGGAGCCTTCTCTCAGGCCGGTCCAGAACACGTCTCATCTCCCTCTCCTCAACAGATGAGAAGTGTGAGATTGAACCGTCTCATCCCCTTGAATGGAAAAGACGTGTGGCGTAAAATGTATTTGACTGTTTCCCGTAGTTGTCACAAGAATTCCTGGTGTGGTTGGAGGTGCTTCTGGGGAGGCTTGTTGTGATGCCAGTATTTTTCCGAATGTAACCGCTCAGTAGTCTTGGCTGCAATGTAATGCCTCTGTGGTTATTGTAGTTGTGGTTCCATATGAACGAGGAGATGGGTGGGGAATATCCAGTCTAACCAGTTATTGGAACATCATTTCACTCTCTGCTTCTTTTAAGTGCTTTTGTGTTTGTGCGTATTACTGGAGATCCTGCTGTGGGGGAAGAGTGACAGGTTTGTTATCTATCATTATCAGGCAACTCATAATGCTGACTAATAATAATAATAATAATATCACAACCACTAATCTGACTAAGTAAATTAAAATTTGACTATACTGTAAGAGAAAATCCACTCTAACAAAATGATATACACTGAGAGAGAAAATATATGACTTTTTATATGACAAAACCCAACAAAAACGTGAATGCTATTTGGCCTAATCCATGATTACAAATTAGCCCCATAACTTAATACATAAAAAAAGTAAAAAAACAAACAACGTACAAAGTCCTTGACAGTGTACAGATTCAGTGAGCACAACCTGGCCATTGAACATGGAATGTGAAAGCAAGCTGGGCTGCCTATAGATGGCAGGCTGTGCCCTCACTGTAATAATAGTGCAGTTGAAACAGAGCTGTATTTCCTCACTGAGGTCATTAAGTGCAGCAAAGTAATATCTGCCCATAGTTCACAGAACAGAATTCACAGAATCATTTCAGTTTTTTAGTATTACTATTATTGATAATCGTGTCATTATCATTAACATTATTACTGCTGTTATTTTACTCTTCGTAATGCTTTGCCAATATTGTACAATCATGCCAATACATCTCATTGAATTGAACTGAATTGAACTGAGTAGCCTGTCCTGTCACCATGTCCATGTGAATACAGTGCTGTGAAAAAGTATCTTCCCCATAACTAATTTGACTAATATAAGACAGAGACAATGGCCGGGTTTCCCAGATTAGTTTAGAAGCTCTTAAGTGCTAAGAACTCTTTGGAGCGATCTAAGAACGTTCTAATAACGCTCCTAAGAATTTCTTAGTACTTAAGAGCTTCTTAACGAATCTGGGAAACGTGGCCAATGTGAGTCAAATACTATGCAGCTTTTGAATAATATTTTCTTTTATTGAAGTTGAGTTATTTAAAACCTACTGTATATCACCCATGTGAAAAAGTGATTGCCTGCCTAAACCCATTAACTGATTGAGCCGCCCTTGGCAGCAACAACAGCAATCAAAACAACTCACTTACAGTACATTGCCGCAGAGGAATTTTGGCCCACTCTTGTTTGCCAAATTGTTTTAATTCTGCCACATTCAAAGGTTTTCAAGCATGAATTGCCTGTTTATGGTCATGCCGACACGGCATCTCAATCGGTCAGGACTTTGACAAGGCCAATCCAAAACCTTAAATTGGTTACCCAGGCCCTGAAGCAGCAAATCAGCCCAAGATCGTCACACTACCACCACCACCGTGTTTGATTGTTGGTATGATGCTCTTATTGTACAATGTTGTGTAGCTTTATGCCAGATGTAATGACACCAGTGTCTTCCAAAAAGTTACATTTTTGACTCATCACTACACTTTCTAGGCAACTTCACATTGCCAGACTGATGTTGAGATTCAACAGGGTTGGCAGTAATCATACTTGGGTGTGTCTAGTGATGTTGAACCCAGTTGTCACTTGTCAGTTAAATTGGGTTAATTGGTTCATTTAGTAACTAAGTGGGCAATTACTTTTTCACATAGAGCCAGGTAGGGTTCAATAGTTTTTTCGCTTTGATAAATGAAATCATTTAAAAGCGGCATTTTGTGTTTACTTGGGCTATCTTATTGTATATCTTAATATTTAAATCAGTTTGATTATCTGAAACATTTTAGTGTGACAAATATGCAACAATAATGGAAATCAGGAAGGGGGCAAACACTTTTTCACAACACTATGTGATCATCATCAAAGCACCTTATGTGCGATGATATTTACCTTTGCATCCAATGGGGGGAAGAGGTTACTGTAATCAGGTCTCTCTATGTCTGTCTGTCTGTCTGTCTGTTTTGTGTGTGTGTGTGTGTGTGTGTGTGTGTGTGTGTGTGTGTGTGTGTGTGTGTGTGTGTGTGTGTGTGTGTGTGTGTGTGTGTGTGTGTGTGTGTGTGTGTGTGTGTGTGTGTGTGTCTCTGCCTCTCACTCCATGTACAGAAATGCCGCAATAGGGGAGGACATTCTCTGTTTCACTGTTAAGGCCAGACTACAGGTGTTACCAACCAGATACAACCTAGCACTATGGTACCCTGCAAATCACCATCCACACTGCATAATGCATTCTAACTCTGACCACCTTGAATCCGTTGCTCACATTGTAAATGGTTGTAGTATGTACAAAGGACTCTACACATCACGCCATGACCGTATTGTCGATATCATTGCCAGCTCTGTTCAAGATACATTTTCAAACAATATGCCTATGTACAAACACTCACGCGTATCACCGGACTGGTTCAACAGCTCTGATGATGTGTTTAGTAACATCCCTAACACCCCTGATGTTGTGCTTGTGGATACAGATAGTAAGGAGGTACTAGTCCTTGAAATAGGTTGTGTTTATGATCTGTACATGGACATAGCCTTTCTTGAAAAAATGACTAAATACCAACCCCTCCTTGCAAAGATCAGTGACTATACATGTAAGTTTGTGGTGTTGATATTTGGCAGCCTGGGACATGTCCACAAACTGACAATCATTGGACTAAGACTGGCAGGGCTATCAAAAGGAAAGTCTAAACAACTGGCAAAATTCTGTTCCATATCAGCTGTGATGGGCAGTCTTGCTGTGTGGCGTAGGCGATGTTTTATGTACCCTTGAATGCCAAAGCTGTATTTTCTCTGATAATATTTGAATCCTTTCTGTAAAGAAATTTGATTGGCGGATTCAAATAAAGAAATCAAATGTGTGTGTGTGTGTGTGTGTGTGTGTGTGTGTGTGTGTGTGTGTGTGTGTGTGTGTGTGGGTGGGTGGGTGTGTGTATCCAATAACTTAACTGAAAAGCTTCTGCTACGATTTACCATACATTTACAGATGAGTGTATGAATGCTGGAATTTGGTTTCACTGTTTCTAACACTGTGAGGCAGGCTGAGGTTGGCAGTTGCCTGATTGCTCTTGTTTCTGTTGTGTGTGGGAGTTGTGTGTGTTGGGCGGAGGTGGGCTGGGGTGAGCAGGTTGGTGTCATTTCACAGAAATGTACTTACCAATACACACACTGTTATGCCACACTGAGACAAGCTGGACCGTGTTGAGGTACATGTCACATTTGATGCTGGCATAAACCTCTCCCAGCAGAAGTTGGTAGAGAGTTGAGTGAGATAATGGAGGTGGTTATCCAACAGACACCGACTGAAGGGGGGAGAGAGAGAAAGAGAGAGAGATAGATAGATCGAGAGAGAGAGAGAGAGAGAGAGAGAGAGAGAGAGTATCAGCTTATTGCACCCGAGCAGAGAAGCACAGATCTATCTGTGTGCAGACTTTGGACTTTCATGATGATCAACCATTAACTAGGCCATAAAGTCATCATATCATAAAGGGCCTTCCTTATGTCTAAACACACTTACCCAGAAACCTATAACAAGACTGAAACTATTGGATCAGCAGGGGTGTTTTCAGTGATCAGGATATGACAGGCTATTATTAAGAGGTCTACCAAAACCATGATATGAAACAGATGGACGGGGTAGAACTATCTGCTGTCTGTTTTCTGTATGAGGTGCATTGCATTTTCCTGTTTATTATGGCTGTATCTTTGACACGGAAATCTTCAAGTCATGACACGTTTCCCATAAGAACATAAGTAACAATGTTTGGTCATGCCTTTTGAATTAGCTGTTAAAAAATGTCATCAGGACTGGACATAAGTCTTCTAACAAATAGATTAAACAGCAACATATGAAATGCCTAATAATCCTTATTAGGCATGCAGGTGTTATTGTAGGCCAAATAGGCAGGTCCATGCAATCAGGAAGTCCTTCTCATAGGTTTCCTTGCTGAGGTCAATGCAGTTTCTTTTTAATATGGCGCAATCTTAGTCACCCACTCTCTGTCACCATCATCCAGTTTCACTCTGGAAATCTGTGATTAAAGGCGCAGTCAGTGATTCTGCACAGTCTCAAGCACATTGTCTGCACAGTCTCAAGCACATTGTTTTTGTCACATTCAGCACTCATCTCCTCACGATTCACTGGCTGCCCATTCCAAGAGTAAACTGTAAACTAGCTGCCCATTCCAAGAGTAAACTGTAAACTAGCTGCCAAAGAGTAAACTGTAACTGATGTTCATTTTCTCAATAAGACAGTATCAAAACCACTTAATGGATTTGACTTGAGGATGTATGCTATGACAGACGTAAAGACTTCCCCAATGTGAAACAGAGTAATGTTTTCTCGACCAAGTTAAAGGTGCTCTAAGCAATGTTGGGTAACGTCACTTCTGTTGACGTTCTAAAACAGAGAGCTAGCACGCCACTCCCTCCCCCTCCCTCCCGTGCGATTGAAACTCTCCTATACGCACAGATATTGACTGGACACTGTTTGTTATGTTTCGAGCTGCAGATTGCGCCAGTTTGTTTTTGTTGCAGTTCAGTTTAAGAAGAGGCTGACCTGTTCAATTTGTTGTATCTTTCATTGGTTACAGAAAATTATGCTGGGTATTGTAGTAATTCAAAAAGGCCTACTGTATGTACTAATGAGCAGAAAAACATTGTGAACACTGCGTGTACTGTAGTGTGTGAAGGTTGAAACTGTACATGAATGTGTTTAATTTCAACCTGTTATGAAAATGTGTCTTCATACACACAGGATTGTAGCCTACTCTAGAGAAGGGCCATCTGAACACAGCAAGTGTTAGCGGTCAGAGAAACGCTCTAAGCTATTTATTTGACAAAACAGGGTTTGTAATAACCAGCAGTCTGTCAGTCTTGTTTTGCTGATTGCTGTTTGTCATCTGAAGAACTTGGCAGTTGCAGACAGTTATTGGGGTTGTGACCATAACTTCACATTTAAATTTGGTTAACAAGAAAATGAAACGTTAGAAACGTTTCCATGGCAACACTCAACAACATTTTGTAAGGTGGATTGATGTCACATCCCTGACTGGTTTGCCAAGATGTCAGCTGCTCCAGCCTCAGATTTTGCTCAATTTGGGTTAAATATTCTGTAGAATATACTGTACATACTGTATTGCATAGGCTTATAGACTTAGTCAGGCTGTGTCACTGAAGTATTGACAGTTCAAGTTTGTCTCAGCATGTGGTTTTCAGAGTGGCAATTTGGTCTCACAGTAAACTGGTTGGTGTGAGTTTTTCCACCACAGTAGCTGATTCTACTGTAGCAAAGCCTGCTTGTTATCAGTTGTATTGGTTTTACAAAGTTTCACCTTATATATTTTGATACCATAGTACATGAATCATTTCCTCTTTTCCACAGACCAAACACATGCACAAAAACATATATGTGGTGTTTCATATCCTATCATGAGCCCCCACCGCTGAATGGCCTAAAGATGATGTCAGGTGATCAATAGTTTCACACCCTCCTTCATCACCGACATCATGACCATGTTGGGAAAGGGGCCTTTGGGTGTGAACCAAGTTTATGACCCCCCGTAAAGAGTAAAGTCCTGCTGCTTCACAGAGACACATCATACAGTGAGCACTGCGGATCTCCTCAGTTCTGCCTCTGCTTGCACTGACCAAACAACGAGACCTCAACAAAGAGACTCCTTCTACTTGACAGATAAATTATATTTTAGAGGATTTTTTTGGCTCTTTGGATCTTTCTCTCCAACTTTGAGAGTACAGTATACAACTACAACTCTACCAGGTGTTGTTGTTTCATTGTAACCATGTCGACGGCGGTAGAGGCAGTTGGCTTCTTCATGAGTGTGGCCAGTTGGCTGATCATTGGGACTGCTTTGGGCAACGACTACTGGAAGGTGACCTCTTTCTCCGGGAGTGTGATCGTCTCCAGTCGGCAGTATGAGAACCTGTGGCATGCCTGTGCCGAGGACAGCTCTGGGGTGGCAAACTGTCGCGACTTTGAGTCCATGTTGGCACTGCCAGGTAAGAGCCAGAAGTGGGTCACCTGACCAATTACAATTGACCTCACAAAAGACAAACAATGAATGAGAGGGGAATTAAGCTTTGGTTTAAAATAGATTTTGAAAAACAACATACACAAATAAGACCATGTTTCTGTTTGACCTATAACTTTTGGTTTTGAAGGGCATTGCCAGCTTTCAGTTTCAAAGTGTAAAGATTATTAGTTCGGACTGAGGACTGTTTGCCAAAGGCGGACATTATCTCTTGAACATTCATTAACGGTTTTGCCGCCATTTTGTGTCATAGACTATAGTTTATAACACAATCATGGATTTTAAGACAAACATCGGAACATATGCAAATTAAATACTAAAATGTTGAACCATACGATGTTTAAGTGTCGCTTATTTGGGTAAACCCTCGTTATTTGCAATATAAAATAGTATAGGAAAGAGCTAGTATTGCAAAGAATAGGTCAAGTGTTTATGTCCTATTTTCTTTATTCAGATCACAGTAATTATTTTGTTTTTAATTTATTTATTTTTTTTTGTTCTGTGTTGTGTGTGTGTGTGTGTGTGTGTGTGTGTGTGTGTGTGTGTGTGTGTGTGTGTGTGTGATGTGTTTTAACATTTGTTTAGTATTTTCTTTTCTATACAGTATTATTATACTGACGTTTACCAATAAATAAAAATCCTAAAATCAGTTCTACTTAATTATACTTCCTCTATCATCTGAACCAAAGCCATAAGTAACAGATCTTATTGGAGTTACTTTCTCCATCAGAATCAGTTACACAGTCAATAGACAACAGATTGTCCAAATTGTGAAATTACTTGTCAAATTGTCATTGCTTGACATTTCTGACTAGATTCAGAAGTCAACACATTGTGCTGTGTGCCATCTTCTAGTTACTCTGTGCCTGAAATGTGAAAAGCTATTTGCTGAAAATTCACCTGAATGTGACCTGAAATGACTAAATGAGTCACAAGTCGCACATTCTAATTTTGAGATACACTTAGTTCAAAAAACATTTCCCTAAGTTTCATAGTGAAGGCAAGAATGTGAAGTGGCAAAAAGAATGATTCAAGTGGGCAACTTCTACTTTTACCTGCCTGTAAGCTTTACCTTCAATCACAATTTTCTCAAATGGCGGGAGGCCATAATTCAAAGTGCTGTATCTTGACAACAACTCAAGATATGAACTTTGACCGGGATATCTTTTAACGTTCATGGTGTCCTCTGTCCATTACATTTTGAATTTTGGGTCACTCTTTGGGTGACTCATTTTACAAGATCAGGTCACATATGTTCCTGGGTAAATCTTTTGTGCTTACCAAATAAAACAACCATCCCACAGTATACACTCATATGATGAATCCTACTTCTATTCTTCACAGCATCATCAGCCAGTAAAATACCTACAGTACCACCACACTCAACCACCACACTCTAAAAAAAGACTGCATGAATTTGAGATTGTCCAGTATGTGATCAACACTTGACTTTGTTTGGAACTGTTGAAGTTTGGGTTTATTAATTGCGGTGCATATCTCATATTCTCAGATTACGTCCAGGCGTGCCGTGCCCTGATGATCATCTCCCTACTGCTGTCCCTGTGCTCCATCGTCGTGTCCATCATGGGACTGAAGTGCATCAAGCTGGGCAGCACCACTGAACAGGGCAAGGCCAAGATCGCTGGCACCGGGGGTATCCTCTTCATTTTGGCAGGTGAGGGTCCCAAACTAACCAGGCCTCAATGGCACCACAGGAGTGCCAGGAGTCAAGGAGAGGGGAGCGAGGTTCACTAGCCGTCTCAGATCGATCTCAATATTTACATTGCCATTTGCTTTCCTGCAGGGGTGTGCGACATGGTGGCCATCAGCTGGTATGCCTCTCGTGTTGTCGAGGAATGGAACAACCCGTTCTATGGAGGTGTCAAGTGAGTATAGTGCACACTTTAGAATGTACATGTTTTCTTGAACAGTCATATGTCGCACGCATTTGAATTTTGCGATTGTAAATTTCATGAAATATTTGCATCAGCCTTGTCCGCTGACTGTGTGCGTGTTTGGTGGCAGGTTTGAGCCAGGCGCAGGGTTGTATATCGGCTGGGCTGGAGGCATCCTGTCCATAATAGGAGGAGCCATTATGTGCTGTGCCTGCAAGAGAGCTGGGTCTGGAACATCTGGGTGGGTTCCTCTGTTACAGAAACAGTGCTTTCAATACTTTAACACTGTAATGCTTCCTCACTAGCTATTTATGTAATTTAGAAATTAGTTAGACGATTTTACATTAAGGATTTTGTCTCTCGACATGGTCCTCATTCTGTGTATGTATAAATTTTCTTTCCAAATCTCACTCTCCTAATGTGTCTTCACAGAGGCTACCCTGGATCGGCAGGAAAGATCTACAAGCAAACCCCTGTGTCCGAATCTGGAACCAGAACAAACTATGTCTGAGGCGTTACAATGACATTCACACAACATCCTCTGCTGTTTATTTGTCTACATGTCAACCACTTCCGCTCTCTCTAGCATTAGTTCTTCTTTGAGAGATACCTCCTAAGTTTGCAAAAAGGAAGGCCACTAATCCATGGGCATCTTGGATATGATCTGTATTGCTTTAAAATAGCATTTTCTTAATAGTGCATGTTAATGGAAGTTTTTTTTTATTGTAGTAAATCTGTATTTTTTAAACATTGTATTGTATATCTGACCATAATTCCAGCTAATTTTCAACTTGTCTAAACAAACGAATAAATAATGAAATAATGAAATAAAATCTTTGTGATAAATGTTGTGTCGCATTTCTAAATGAACAACACTTTCACTTTCACACAAATAAACTGATTAGCATGCACATGCAGTACAATCTGTGTGGATTACGAGAAGCAACTGAGAGCCATGCATGAATAGATAGACCATTAATTCCCACTAACATAATGTTATGACAGCGTCCCATAATCCTCCAGCAGACCTCCCACACTGCTGACGCTGGGAGGAAAGGATTACAACTTAGTACATTCATCATTCTATATATATTTTATGTTTGTCTGTCTGTCTGTCTGCCTGTCTGTCTGTCTGTCTGTCTGTCTGTCTGTCTGCCTGTCTGTCTGTCTGTCTGTCTGTCTGTCTGTCTGTCTGTCTGTCTGTCTGTCTGTCTACAAGTGTGTCTGGGCATCTATATATTTATATTTAATAGTCTATCATTGGATCAGTGTTACTGCACATCAATCTGTTGATCAAAATGGCCCTAGAAGTAGAACAGACAATGGCTAATAAAGAGGGTTCCTAGTTCATGTCTGGCTTGTCCTGACAGTGAAGCCCAAAAGTCCTCTAGTGTTTGAAAATGAGTTGCCTATTCCACTGCCAAGGAGTATTTCATATGTGCAATTCCCGTATTTGCATCATTTATACAGCAGTTTTGTGTACAGAATCCTAGTTCCTGCATACAGTATCTCTGCTAGCTTTTTCAGTTCTACCTCTCCCTCTTTTTCTATCATGTTCTGTTGAGCATCAATCCCTGAGTCCCTTTACGTTACTAAGGAGTGTCTGCTTACAGAGCCTTCCCATCCCATTCCAATGCTTCCGCTTGAGGGGAGACGTGTGTGTGTGTGTGTGTGTGTGTGTGTGTGTGTGTGTGTTTGTGTGTGTGTGTGTGTGTGTGTGTGTGTGTGTGTGTGAGAGGCCTGTTGGCGGTTGGGGAGGATGTGGCAGTGTGGAACGGGATGGCAGCTCACCACTGGGCCCGGCGCGTGACAGCCATGACTGCAGAGCTTTTATCCCTCTGCTTGAGGGTCAGTAATCTCCAACTAGTGCTGAGTAAGAGGGAACCGTCTCAATCCGCTCAGCCAAATACAGCAGGCAGGCGACATTCGATGACAGTGACCTGCAGACGTTTTGGAGAGGGAAGGGTGCTGTTGTGTCGTCTGAAGAACCGATTGGTTAAAAGTGACAGTTGGGCAAGCCGGGTACAAATAGCAGAGAGCACCTCTGTTCCTGTCCACACCTCTCACTGTTTGTCTTCCTTTAACTCAGGTCAGTGGATTATGCCTCAGTAACAATACAGTGATTGATGCCACATTTAGGACCCTTAGATGTTCTTAAATGGCTCTAAAGGGTTCTTAAATGTCTCTACCTTATGTACGGGCCATGGGTAGCTGAAGAATCTATAGAAGGATGGCTTCTGCCTTTAACAGCAAGAAACTGAATGTGTAGTTTTATTTTTCTTTTAGGCGTCAGACCCTCCAGTTCGTCAAGATGAGCCACAGGCATGTCATCTTCAAGAAGATGTCCAAGGACAAGTCGGTTAGTGTTCTTGACAGGCTATGGATTCTAAGAAGAGTTGTTTATGTTTTGAAATGTTGGCATGTGAGTTAGACCTATACACTATTTAATATTTTGGTGTCTTTTGTAAATAGGTTGGCGTGTATATGGGGAAGAGGGACTTTGTTGATCGCGTTGACTCCATAGATGTTGTGGGTGAGTTCAACAACTCGTTCCATCAACAAATCTCATTTGATTTTTGTTAAATCAGAAGATTGTCAAAAATGTTCCTAAGAAATCTGGTTATATATACTGTATATATATATATATCAGGTCAGTCCCTTTAGGTATGTTAACCTGGCTGTTCTCATCTTCCCCAAATAGATGGTGTTATTCTGGTTGATCCAGAGGTGCTGCAGGGAAAGAAAGGTTTGTGCTTCTCACTCACATTAACTATCTATCATCTTAGCCATGCTTGACTTGGTTCCTTTCAGTTTTTATACTGAATTGAATCCTGACAGCTCATGAATGACATGACACATTTACAACACAATGTAATGCAATAGAGTGTGAACACAGCAGTCACTCCTTTACTCCTTTCACAAGTGTCCTCCCTCACATGCAAATACTGACCATTTCTCTCTCTGGCGCCCCTCAGTGTTCGTCACTCTGTCCTGCGCTTTCCGCTATGGCCGGGATGACATGGATGTGATGGGGATAGCGTTCCGCCGGGACATCTTCATATCCACACGCCAGGTGTACCCGGCCCTGCAGGACAAGGAGCAGACGATATTGACCAAGGTGCAGGACAGGATCCTAAAGAAACTTGGGGATAACGCCTACCCCTTCTTCTTTGAGGTAAGCACAGTGAAAGACAAGATGTCTGGCATAATCTTGTGAACAGAGTTTAATTCACTATGCATATCGACAAATACTTCATGCTCAAATATTAATTCAACTTCATGAAGGGGAACAGTTAGAATAAACATTCTTTGCATGAAACTTGAAGCCAGTATATTTCATGTTTCATCTATGTTTTTATTCTGTGTGTTTACAGTTCCCTGATAATCTACCCTGCTCAGTTGGATTGCAGCCTGCTCCAAAAGATGTTGGGAAGGTAAGAGCAGGAGCAATCACCACAGACATTTCTCTACCTTATATGGAAAATAAATGCTTAGGACTTTTGCTGGATAACTTTCTCATTGTAACTGTAGTGTTTATACAGTTTAGTCTTGCTTAACCCCAGCAGGGCAATTACATTAGCATGTATATTATTAACCTGTACATTAACATTATCTGCTGCATTAACCTTTCTGTCCCCCCCCCCCCCACCCCGCCCCGCCCCGCCCCGCCCATCAGCACTGCGCTGTAGAGTTTGAGGTGAAAGCCTTCAGTGCCGAGAATCAGGATGCCAAAGTCAAGAAAAGGTCAGTAAAGAGACAGAGGCCCAAACCTCTTCAGTCGCTCTTTTTCCCCACGGGGCCATGGGCTCGGCTCTTCTGACCCCAACTCTCTCAACTCGTTACCCTCTGCGCCCTCTCTCACAGGAGCACAGTTTCTCTGGCTATCCGTAAGGTCCAGTACGCCCCTGAGGATGACGGTCCAGCACCCTCGGTGTCCACCACCAAGGACTTTCTCATGTCGGAAAAACCTCTTCACCTGGAGGCCAGCCTGGACAAACCGGTAAGTGGCTCCTCCTGTGCAGTGATGAATTTCTTGAATTTCCCCTTGGGGATCAATAAAGTATTTGTCTATCTATCTATGATGAGTGTCAAATCCACAGCTATTATTCAAACAGTCTTTGAAAGAGTTTATGGACCTTTCAGCATTACTCAGGTTCACGAAGACAATACAAACACTGAATAACGTTGTTGTTGCAAGAAAACATCATTACAGATATAATATCTCTATGTAATCTTGCAAACTCTTTGGATAGATGTGGTAGTGGTATGTAGGTGGGCATAGTCGAACAAATGTGATTGTACCTACAAAAAAGAAATGTGGTTAGAGTTTTTGTAGGAGACCGTATTGAATTAGATTGAATAGAAAAATGTGATCACATCTCTAATCAATGTCACCATCTTGTCAACAGTCATACTATCATGGGCAGCCAATAAAAGTCCATGTGAAAATCAACAATACCTCCAATAAAAATGTGAGGAATGTTATTATTTCAGGTAAAAGGAGCCTGATACTTTTATATTGACTTTGATTCTGATTGCAATCATAGCCAGCATGTCATTATTTATTTACTTATTTATTTATTTATGTTTTATGTCTGTAGTGGACCAGATTGCCACTGTGGTACTTTACTCCAATGACAACTATGTGAGGGCAGTTGCTATTGAGGACAGTGGGTATGTATGTGCAGTATGACTTATAATATGTCATTAGCAACGCATTATGCATCACAGCTTACAGTAAGTCCTAGTGGTTGAAAGCCATTCTATACTGTGTGATGTTTTACGTTTTCAAATGTGAATACAGTGAAATGTGCACATAGAATTTTGAAATAGATGCCGTTCATAAAAGTGGAAAAAAAAATACAACAGTTAGTAACTTCAATGTACTACTGTCCCTTATGTTTCTGATGTCTTGACTTGTGCACCCGTTCAGGGACTCAGTGAATGCTGGTGGCAGCCTGGACAAGGTCTACACCCTGCTCCCTCTGCTGGCCCACAACCGCGAGCGGCGGGGCATCGCGCTGGACGGCAAACTGAAGCACGAGGACACCAACCTGGCCTCCTCCAGCTAGTGAGTGCGCTGCTCGGACGCGCCCGAATCCTCCAGGCACACCCAAAGGCCAGCACAGGGCCAACAGCAGACACACACCCTCTATGGAGTCAGCATTCCTCCATGAGTAACTGAGAGGCAAAAGGCAGCACCTAAAAACAGATGCATGGATACACTACCTATATGAAAAGACCCATATTTTACATATGGTGAGGTGCAAGAGATGTTTATCAGTGTTTACTGTGAAAATGACACCGCAAACAAAGCTTCTGTATATGGGATACTGGATTGTGGTTTTGGCCTCAACATAAACAGCTCCAGGGCTCTTGGTATGCCTGTTGACAGCTTTGGTGAGCTCAGTTGGGTATCACTGGATGCTGTGTGCTAATTTGTAAAACTAGCCCAAGGCTGTTTGACTATCCACAGGGCACCTTGTAGGTGTTGTGTGTTCGGTAACAGGCTGCTCTGTCTCTTCCTGCAGTTTTAAACCGGGGGTGCTGAAAGAGGTGCTGGGCATTCTGGTGTCCTATCGAATTATGGTAAAGCTCATCGTTGGAGGGTAGGTTCACTCTGGTTGGTTTAGTTAGAGACAGACTAGCATTATATTACTTGTGTATGTATGTGTCTATGAGTGTGATTGATTGCTTGTGCTATCTGTGTGCTGGTATACTTTCATTGATTTTCCTGACAAATAATGTTATTTTCAATTCGTTATCTTTGACAGGATGATGGGGTCAAGGTGAGTTTTTTGTCTATTTCTTTGCATGGTGGTAGACATTTTGCTTTGCAGATACATTTTACAGGTTAGATTTCTCTGTGATAACTTTAATGTTTACACTAATGGTCTGTGTTTTGTCATTTTCTTTTCAGCGAGGTTGGGGTAGAGCTTCCATTTCGGTTGATGCATCCAAAACCTGATGCAGGTGTGTGTGTGTGTGTGTGTGTGTGTGTGTGTGTGTACTGTATGTGTGTGTGTGTGTGTGTGTGTGTGTGTGTGTGTGTGTGTGTGTGTGTGTGTGTGTACTGTATGTGTGTGTGTGTGTGTGTGTGTGTGTGTGTGTGTGTGTGTGTGTGTGTTTGTGCCTTTGTCTGTAATGGCCTATGTCTGTGTCTGTTCTGTAAAAAAGAGTTTCATCTTACATGTCATTTACTTTTCCCCCTCATGCGGCCTGAAGTGAAAGATAGGTGGGTAGTTGTTGGTGAAAGGATGTTCTCTCTTTTCGTGAGATACATTCACTGTTGCATTGGACACATCTCCAGCAGACAATGAGATATTGTGTAATCTGTCGGGCCCCTGAGAGAAGTTCTATTATAACCTTTTATAGCCTGGGCCCTAATCTACCTTTGCTTGAACTCTTCTCTAATCCTCCTCACGCTCCTTTAGTTAGCTTTAATATCTTCTTATCTTCTCACTCATCTAAGCACCTGACCTGGCTGCCATTGTGCTCGCTCTGATCTCCTGTTTCCCCTCTCCAATGCACAGCGAGGCGGAGGAGGAGATGGTGTTTGAGGAGTTCAAACGCGCCTATCTGAAGGGCATGGTTGAGGACGATGAGCAGCCCAATGTGGAGGAGGAGGCGTCCTAGACTGGGACGTGCAGGAGACGTCTGTGGGGAGCGAGCGAGGGCAACCTGGGCCAGAGCCGTCTCGCTGAAACGTCTCAGGCGGTTACTGTGACGTACCGAAAGGCATATCCTGGAATATTTACACCTGCTACTCTGTTGATCGTAGATGTTGTTGTGCACCTTGTGTGTTGGCATTGATTGACCACCAGGGGTCATTGTAAAAGAAACTGTCCCGCTATCAACCTTATTCTTTGTATCTGTTCTTGTACTTGTACTGGAATGCAAATAAAGTGGATTTATATGTAGGCAGTAGATGATAGATATTTATCTAACTACAGATTTGGCATATAATGGTGGGCAGCTCATTTCACAGAAAGAACACCTGAATAAAGTCACACAGGACTTGGCATAATCTTCTTTAGTGGTTTATTTCAGAAAGTTTGATCTATACACAATGGCACAATAGCAAAACAAAACAAACAAAAAAAACATTTCAATATAATTTGTTTCTTTCATTCTCACACTTTCCACACAGACTTCCTTTCCCACTTCCTCAAGACTGTATACTGCATTATTTTCTTATGTATTTAAACTTGCAATCTAATATTTGATTTGTCCAAACTTCAAAGTAAATTACAAACTTTCCTTTCCAATTTCTTCACAATATCACAACTGCAACTTACTGTTGTACTGTACAGTTGTGATACATTACACATTATGTTCTACGTTACAAACACAATTCTGCCACACTCGGTATAGAAAGAGCTACAAGGACATTACTTTGATTAATCATAGCATGTCCAAATCAGACTCGTTCTGCTGCATTGTGAACAGCACTGCTAGGTGCTATGGGTAGCCAGACCCCACTATTCTGCAGGAGGGCTATGAAGTAAATACCCTTCTATCGTAAGCCTCTCTGTAATACACGTATCTATTAAAAGAGTGGATTTGGGATTTTAGTTAAAGATGTCAGGCCTACACAGGCAACTGCATCATATTGTAGATCAGTGAGTTGACGGAAGCCTATAGAGTTGTGTCTGTTGGAAATAAGTAATGTGTTATGCTGGGTTGTCAGTTTGCAGGTGTTGTGGTGTGGTCTGTTGTTATGTGGTGTGTTTTTCATGTTTAGTTGAAGCATAGCACATTAATTGCAAGTTTGAGGTACTCAATATCTTATCTATGAAATGTGTTATTATTTCTCCCATCCTACCACCAAAATCAATTACCTGAAAGACTTGAGTACTATTTATCTGAACAGCCGAAAAACACATTATTTGGACGAGTTTGCTCATATTTCTCAATGGCATTGTACAGGCTGGCATATGATGGTGATGCTTGGTTGTGTGTTTAAGGGATTGGGGTGGGCATAGGGATGGGCATGGGGACCAGAGGCGGACTTCCTGGGTTCAGAAAGTAAAAGTCCTGCCAAGTATTTGATCCAACTATTTAGTAAATGCTCATGGGAGGACCAAATCTCCCCACGAGTAGGTCCCTTTGATTGGATGCACAAACTCTCTGAACAGTGGCAGCTCGCAGGAGTCGGGGTAGAGCAGGAACCCGGAGAAGGTGCTGCTACTTTCTGAGCTGGTGAACATGCCGTTGGTGTCTGTGTCCTTGACTTGCACCCACACCATGTCTCCAGTAGTCAGGTGTAGTATTACCTGCTGAGAGGCAGTGCCCAGGTCAGTGGGTTCGGTGGTCCTCACAACGGGCTGGAAGTTAAGGAAGAGGCCGACCTTCAACACTTTGCTAAAGACCTCCACGTTGCAGCTGAAGACGTAGGTGCCATTGGTGGGAGCTGTGTAGACGCCCATCGTGGGGTCGTAATTCCCGGGGAAGTTGTAGATGACCTTGGCGAAGATCACAGGCAGGTTGGGTGGTGGGAAGCTACTGGTCAGAGCGGCTGTGAAAGCTGATTTGAAGACTGGCGTGCACGGACCGGGCACTCCGGTCATGCCAATGTCGCCCTTATCCCCCCTCTCACCGTCACTCCCCGCGACCCCTGGAGGACCTATCGCACCCTTGTCACCCTTGGACCCGGACGTACCAGGCACTCCATCAGCTCCATCTGCCCCGTCGGTGCAGGTGCACTCACCCTTCGCCCCCTGGTCTCCCTTCATCCCATCAGCCCCGGGGACACCTGGCAGCCCCGCGTCACCCGGGTCCCCCTTCAGTCCTTTCGTACCCTGTGGGCCCGCCACCCCAGGAAGACCCCTCGCCCCGACGCTGCCAGGAAGTCCCGACTCTCCCGGTGAGCCCGGGATGGAATCGCAACTCGCCGGACAGACGCCTGCGTCACCCTGAGGCCCTTGTGCACCTGGAACACCATCTGACCCATGGTCGCCCTTATCACCTGGAACACAGAGGTGGAGTGAGAGGGACAGGTAAGCAGATAGACACCGATACGAGTCAGACACTTTAGTGTGTGTGTTTCCAGCTCACCCTTGAAGCCTCGAGATCCTTTGTTGCCATTGAACCCCACAGCTCCCTTCTCTCCTTTCATGCCCTCATCTCCTTTCTGACCTAATAGAAAGAAAGGAGGTAGCTGAATCATTACAATGCAGACAATAGAATAAAACAATCTTAATGAGTCTTAATGAGAGGCTGTGTTGCCTACCTTTTGGTCCCTGACGACCAACAAATCCTGGTCGACCTCTGAACCCAGTCAAGCCTCTTCTCCCCGGACTTCCAGGTGGCCCTAACATGGGAGGGATCATATGTTGATAAAACTGTTGTACAATAAACAACATACAAAGCGCTATGTGCTGCATATGTACAGATATGTGACATTTTCTCTGGGACTGAAGATGTGAATGGGCAATCAGGAGTGTGAAATAAAATCACAATTTGAACTAATGCAATTAGCATATCGTGAAGGGCCTAAATTAATTGTTCAGCTCAGAATTTGGGAGCATTTTTTTTACTTCCTGTAACAAGATGAATATGTACTAACATTTTTAAAAGCGCCACAAGCGGCAGTAAAATGAATGCACTGCAAAAAAAGCTCCTCCAAGAAGTAATATTTCAGTCATTTTTAAATGTATCACATAATGAATATTGAACTGAAACTTAACTTTCAGAAATTATACAGCAAATCAAATAACAATATCTGTCATAAAAAATTGCAATTAGCTATTTCCCTCAAATCAATCAGCCCTAATCTGAAATGTGAATGGGTGATAAGAAGTGTCCTGGAAGAGTGAGCTTTGAATTCTGGCGTGTACCTGGTAGACCCCTGTCGCCCCTGTCGCCTTTGGGGCCCATGTTGTTGCCCTTGCACATCGTGCACATGCAGAACCAGGGGACCTCGCTCATAGACGCAGGCACCGGCGCCTCCAGGAGCATCTCACAGTAGGACGTGTCTGGCATCAACGTCAGGTTACCTGCTCGGCCGTCGTTGGTCATGTTCCACCTCGGTGGAGTGTGGTGGCCAGGCTCGATTGGCATGGGGTCTATTGGCATTGGGTCCATTGCCATGGGGTAGCCACCCGACTGCTTGGCTTGGCCTTCCCATGCCATTGGGTCACCATCAAATGGTTGCATGGGGAAGCCACTAGAATCCATCGGGTAGTCATCCATGGCCATGGAATCACCGTCAGATGGCCATGGGAAGGCATCGGGTGGCATAGGAAAGCTACCGTGTGGCATATGTCCCCGTGCCCTTGGGATTTGGTCAAATGGAACGCCGTATGATCCTGAGCCCACTCCGTAATCTTCTGGAGGAAGGGGTCGTTCTGGGGAGCCAACAGGTGGAGGAGTCTGGAGTTCTGGACGTCTGAATATCATCCCTGAGGAGATGTGGAGCAAAGAGAGGAGTCCGAACAAAGCCCACATCCTCTGCAGAATGATGGAGAGAGAGAGAGAGAGAGAGAGAGAGAGAGAGAGAGAGAGAGAGAGAGAGAGAGAGGGGGAGAAAAGGTAATTAAAAAGGTTGCCGAAAAAGGTTGCCTTTACAAATTAATGACAATAATAAGATCTGAGCAAAGAGCTGAACTTTGAATCTCTATCAGACACTCTTACTAATTAATCTAAAAGGATTTTCTGGTGTTCGATGGTGTTCAAGATTTTTATTAGAACATTCTTTGACAAAGTTCAAGTAATTGAACCAATAAGTAATTTACCAATTAGCAAAATCATCAGTACATTAAATGTCCTGTTTTTACCATGTTACCAGTTTTACTAACAAACACTGTCAGAGGAATTAAACCACCATAACACAAAATGTCTATCATCGCTTTTCCATTATAAAAGATGTATTTATATTCACGGATGAAAAGACCATAGCCTAGAAATCTAGGTTCCAGCCCGCAAATTCATGTGATAAAGCATTGATAAGTCAAACCAGCATGCATGGTGCATTTGTTAAATCAGTCCATGCAATGTATCCTTTCCTCATCATGCATCACAATGTTGACAGATTAGTTGACAACAGTGATCAATATTCCATCCAGTGACTAAACCAATAACCAAATTACCAAAATGATTGATGATAATTAAATGACTACAAATTTTCCAGCATTACACACAACAAACCAAAACCCACTGCCTGCCAGTTGTGTCAATCAAACCCATGATTAGTAGGTGATTCTGAACCACACTTACTGTCGCAATGGAGCTGTGAGCCATCATCGAGATGAAATGTGAAGTGAACCACAGAGCAAAATCATTGATCAATTTATAAGCTCCACCTGACAATGTCAAAAAAGAAGGGAAACAAGCATGTTTGCAACCTGACCATCTCTATGTAGGTCCGAGTACAAAGCCGATGGGACGGGTATGATATTACATTGTGCCTGACAGACAACAACAAAGGAAGTCTAGTAAGGCGATCTCAATAGCATTGACCAAAATAATCATCGAAAATAAAAGCTAAGAATAAAAGTCCCATCCCTCCTTCTGCCTCCTCCTAGCGTGCTGATATATGTGTAGATAAAGGCCTCAGACTGAAAGTGAATCCTGTGGAGATGGACAGTGTTGTAGTTGTGCTCTGGAGAAAACAATCCCTTCTGAGTGGCCTACTTGGGCTTACACGTTTGTCCCAGACAGGAGCGGGTATGAAATGGGCTGCCAACACCCTATCATGTGGCCCTCACCAGGCCACCATTGCTCCGCTTGGCTTGTTTGTTATGGGTCACTAGGTCTGTTGAAGAGCCCTTAAAGATCATATATCTTGATTTTAGCTTGAAGCAACACTAAAGCACTTTTACTCTGTTGCACACACGCTACAGTATTTGTTTATCCAGCACTGGCTTTGCAAATAATGATGTCCACAGACAAGGTAGAGTATGTTGCATGATTTTATGAAAGTATGACATATTGTGTCATTGAAGCAATCTGTATTTTTTTTCCATCAAACTACAAAATCTGCTATCCGATATGGTAAACTTACATAGTGTGGTTATAGCCGATAGTGGGCCACGAATGAACCACTAAAATTATTTTGGAAACATTATTTTAAGGTACAAAAAACTCCTTAGTATCGCTTTAAACACCTATGACTTCTCATATTAAATGTAAGTGATGCTAATCCCTTAATTAAATCAAGAAACATTTCTGTGCCCGAAGTTATCAGGGACTTTCAAAGCCGCTAGATAGAATTATCTATTTTCAAATCTTAAACCGCCTGCCACCCGCCCGCCTGAATTTAGTCCCAGTGCCTGAGAACTTTAGGAATTGAATTTGCTTCTTACGGAATTCCCACCTCTAATTCCCAGGGCCCCTGGCAGAGACCTCTCAGACTGAGCCTCCCGTTTTGGTGTGGAGCCCTGTTAGAGCCACGAGGGACCTGCCTCACATGTCAGTTTCCAAGAAGCACGGAAGTCATCATGGCACTGGCAAAGCTCTGCTGTTCACCAAACCCTCACCGACTCGCCCCTGACCAATTCAGCCGAAACTGCTGCGGGCCCATGGGCACGGCACGCTCTTTCCTGGGGCCAGGCCTGCCTCACGCTCTCTGCCCTCATCTGTGCAACCCGAGTCTGCACTTTTCATCTGCCCCTGACAATGGAATCAAACAGGAGACACCCAAAGCCCTGGAAACACACAACGGAGCGAGAGCCCAGCCCTAATGAGTGTCCTCGTTTCCACACCCGCAGACAAATGAAGACCTCAGGTGGCGCATCTCATCCTGTTCCCCTGCTCCTCCACTCCTCCTTTGTGTGCTCCCTCGTCCCTCCACTGAAGGGAGATGGAGGAGTAAGTACATGCCCTGCATACCAGCTCTTTATCCTGCTGTTCACTGGGTCTCCAGATGAATAGACGTCTAAACTTGAGCAGGCCGGCTGATTTATGCTACATTGTCACAACCCTGTCTCCTTTAAAAGAACAAGCAGCTGCCCTTGTTTTCACACAACAGGGTGCAGTTAATGCTTTCTGAGAGGACAGAATCAGTGGAAGATTAAATGTCCCTCCTATTTTTCCTTTGAATAACAAAGCACCACTTTAAAATGTTATTAAGTTTGAATAATTGGTGGTCCAGTGTGGTTAGACATGGCCTCTCTTTTAAGGTGTCTCAATGAGCCCAAGCAAAAAAAAAAAGAGAACAAAGGGCCCCAACAAAATGACAGTAACGGGAAGCCATACAAGAGGAGACCTTGAACTTGGCCAGTGGTCAGTCTAGTAGAATGATGAGGAAGAGAGAGAGCTTAGGGTATGTACTGTAAGAGGGTGAGAACAACAGCATAGCAGCAACAGATACATTGACTGGAATGGAGGGCCTCCATCAACTTTATCTCATACAAAATAAAGTTACAGTAAGCCAGATACACCACAGGATATTATCTGATATGAAAAGAGACATTTGCCATTCAAAGTCCTATGTCAGGAATACTTTACATGTAATTAGGAAAATAATTTATAGAATACTAGCCAGATTTACCTGTACAGTATGTGAGACATTTTCCTCTTTATGAAAAACATAAAGAGTTTCCCTGTAATGTAGGGAATGTTACTTTTGTTTTTAGTGCAAACACCCCCATTTTTGTCTCATTTGTATTGTTAATTTGACTTGTTTCGTATGTTTTCACTAAGGGGTGTGTTCACTAAATTGTTTTCACAGTTAAACCAACACTACAAGATTGTTTAAGACAACTGCCACTAAACAACAAGGGGGAGAAAAATAAGAAAACTATGACTTATAGGCATGAAAGTGTGAAACAACATTATCAGGACATGGTGTTATATTTTTGATAATTATTTCATTAACTACTCCATTAATCAGTTTGTTGCATCTTAGTATCCTAATGATCAGTGGCAAATGAAGTTAGATGATTTCTCTATGTGACATTTGATTAATTTTGTTAACTGTCAATATTCTACAAACTGCATTTGTTCAGGGCCTCAGTGTGAGTGGGGGTTTGTACATCAGGAGAACAGGAGCAGACAGACTGTGGACTTTAAGTCAACATCTGAAGTTAGTCATTAACATTGTTTAAACATCACATCTGTCATCCACGACCTTCCTTTATTCTCAAAATGTAAGTAGAAACATATTTCTGTCAAATAAATTTCATTTTGGACTTGCCTATAGCGACTCACTAAGTATGGCTAATTCTGGTTGGATGCACTGGTCTTCTGTAATCAGGTTCACTGTTACTGTCATATGAATGGTGCAGCATTTGCTACAATTTCACAGATCAATGTTATGCGGATTAGATTGATACGCAGCTCAGCTGACGCAAGGTACTGGATTGTCCACCTTCATACCACTTGCACGCTCTGCATCTAGTGCCCGGCAATAAACTCAGTAACTTGGTAAGATCAGCAGTTTTTTGTTTTAACAGTGAACTTATGACAGTTAGACATGTAATTTACAGAATTTCGACGGACAAGCTTTCAAACAGTGATAAACGTTTGTATTGAAAGTATGCCCATCATGAACTGTTGACTATGACTAGACCTAAAGTGTGTTGACAAATGCTCTGATGTGTTTGGAATCTGATTTGTGCACAGGGTCTGTAGCCATCATGTGGCGACCCTCGCTCAGCTTGTGTCTTCTGGTGCTGTGGTCTGTGAGGGTCTATAGCAGATCAGGTAAGCCGGGAATTACAAAGGGTCTATCTAAAAGTACATTATTGTGGAGGGAGGGGTGGAGGGGTGTGGTAAACTGAGTTTGCCATGGTATACTACTTTTTGGCCAGTGCAGTCCTGCCAACATCTATCTTTTGACATGGCAGAGAATCAGAGATGCTTATATGCTAATGTGTGAAATAGTCTTTTACAGTGGACCAGAGGCACATTCACTTCTGCGCTCCAAACGGGCTAATAGTATGTTCGAAGAGCTCAGACCACCATCGAAAGAACGTGAATGTATCGAAGAGATATGTGACTTTGAGGAGGCCAGAGAGATCTTCCAGACCCGAGAGGCAACGGTGTGTTCATCTGTACAGAATTAGCCATTATTCATTATACATTCATTATACAACAGAACCTAGAGGTAGAGCCAGTGCGTGAATTCAACTGACTCAGTGCAGTGACATGATGCCTACCGTATTTACTTTGCACATGCAAGTATACAGTTTTTCCACGTACTCAAACCACTTTAACCAACGGTAAAAAGAGGTTCCAAAACAGTAGCACTTCTTATAGTATTACTTCTTTGTCCTTGAACATGTGCTTGAACATGTATCCAAATGCTGCCATTCCTTCTCATTCAAGCCATGTGACCATAACAGAAATCTCTCTTTTCAGCTGGAGTTTTGGACTGTGTACACAGGTTGGTAAAGCCTTCGTATTTACTTGAATATACATAAGCACCCATGGCTCTGTATTTTGCAAGACTATCTTGTCTGTTTTCAGATGGCGACCAGTGTGAGCCCAATCCATGCATCGAAGGAACATGCATGGACAAGTTCCAGTCCTTTGAATGCCTCTGTCATCCTGGCTATGAGGGGAGATACTGTAACCAGCGTAAGCTCCATGACCACAGATTTCTTTTGTGGCTGTCTGATCTTCAATAAGTGTTGCCAAACATATTATGACTTACACCTGAACTACTCTGTTTTAGCCAGCACAGCCTCTAACTGCTCTCTGCAAAACGGCGATTGTGACCATGAGTGTAATTTGAGGTCCGATGGCTTGGTCCGCACTTGTAGCTGTCTCCCAGGATTCAGCCTTAATGAAAATTCAAGAACCTGTAGTCCTATCAGTAAGCCATCTCCTCATGTCCCTGCATGATTCTAGTTGCCTATTAATCCACAACAACGATAGGCATATCCTCCCTCTCTCTGTCTGTTTGTCTAACTTTCTCTACCTATCTTGTACATATTGTTTTTCAAAGATAACCAAGCCTGTGGAAGGATTTTGATCCACAAGTCCGCATTCAATACAGGGCCTATGGAAGGAATGATGCCATGGGTAACCGGGGGAGATGCGGGCATGAGGGGAGAGAGTCCCTGGCAGGTACAGCACGGTCTAGTCCTGACCTCCCAATCAATAGATAACTACAGCATACTATGGCTATAACAACTAGAGCTAAAATAGCTATTTAGAGCAGCAGTCTGTGAAATTGATAGAAATTGTGATTTTTTTTTTGCTTGACACAGCCGTCACACCTGCTGTTTTGTCACATCATTCCCATGTCATAGGCTCTTCTGCTCAGTTCCTCTGGGACATTCCACTGTGGGGGAGTTCTAATTGACAAGCACTGGGTCCTCACTGCCGCTCACTGTCTGGAACACCACACTCGCTTCAGTGTCAGATTAGGTATGATGACCGGCTTGACCATTCCTCCTTACACTGTTGTTACGCTGTTACCTTCCTTTCCCACCACCATTACCCATCCCTCCTGGTTGGCTGTAGTCACTTTGTGAGTGTAAGTGTGACTGTGTTTGTGGAATTACTCTTTCAGCTGAGTGACTGACTGCCTGGTGTGTCCACAGGTGACTATGAGCGCTTCAAGAAGGAGGGTACAGAGGTCACTGTGCCAGTGACAGAGATTATTCCACATCCGAATTATGACCGCTTAACAGTGGACAATGACATTGGACTACTGCGTCTGGCAACACCAGTGAAATACTCCAACTACATCCTACCAGCCTGCTTGCCGAGTAGAGGGCTAGCCGAAGGGGTGCTACACCGCAATGGTACTGAAACCATCGTGACAGGCTGGGGAAAGGTAAACGAGACGGACTGGCGTTACAGTAAGGCCCTGAACTTCATCAAAATCCCACTGGTGGACCATGCCTTATGCCAGCAAACAATGGTAAACAATGTGACTGAAAACGTGCTGTGTGCTGGTGCATTGGGCAAAATACAGGACGCCTGTGAGGGGGACAGCGGTGGGCCAATGATGGTGGAGTATCGCAAGACCTGGTTTCTGATTGGTTTGGTGTCTTGGGGGGAAGGCTGTGGTCACAAAGACAAACTGGGCATCTACACTAAAGTATCTAACTACCTAGAGTGGATTGATGTAGTTCGTCAAAAATATGACTAGACATGTTTCACTTCTCTTGTTGTCATCAGAAACAGCGTACAATGTAATAAAAATAAGAACCCCATAATTGAAAGAGATTTGGTTTTGGTATATGTTTGAATGACAATTAGCTCTTAATGGCTTGTGCTATCAACCAGTTTTATGTATCTGCTGTTGACCATTTCTATTAACAATATATGCCAAAAATCTGAAGAGGGACTGCAGTTATATAATGTAATTAAAAGATGCACTGAAAGTTCAGTTGTAAGTAATGACTTGTTGACTTTTTAAATGTAAACTTTCCACAATCAAACCAGAAATGTTGTCGCCTGGGCTCGCCCACCTAGTTCTCCTTTCAGGGAGATACTTGTCTGGAACACCATAATTCACTAACGTTTCCATTGGTCGGCAGATTACCTGTGATGACAGGGGATGATGCTACAGTTTCTAAATCGAAAATGGCTGAGGTAAACGGCAGTAGCAACGTCTACAAACATCAAAAATGACAGTCGGAACAATGTGTAAATGTATTCACAGAGAAGGAAGGCCCACATAGGCCTACATTGTCTCCTGACTGCCAATGCTATTTATTGTCAGTTTGTAGAGTTCAGACAAAGTAGGAAATACTGCTATGGAATCCCTGATTAATGTGATTGGTTACGCTGGACCAATGATTTCAAAATGAAGCCATCTCCATGCCCGTCACCATGCTAGTGTTGAAAAGGTCTGCCAATGAGAGTGAGTGACCAGACTCTAGTATTCACCAAGTCCAGACTAGTCGAATTGTGTGAATACCTCAAAAGATGCAACAAAATATATAATGAAATTACACAAACCGCTATGTTCCACTGAATTTATGCTGTGATGAGTGTCTCCTCCATGGAAGCATTCGCTCAGCAGACAGTTGGAGGAAGTGCTTGGGTTTATGTATTTGCACTGGTCTGAAATTCATAAAAACATTGTATAATTATTTAGAACCCTCCCCCGAATAAAAACAAATGTGTGATAGTCATCAGCATTTACATTAACAATGATTGTACAAGCATGACTTTTCAGAACAAAAAGGTTTGGTGTAAAGTCTAACAGGTGAATATTTTAAATAAGGATTTAAAGGTTTTAAAGAGGTCTTAATGACAACAGAGGACATGGACATCAATAGGATAGAGGTAGAGAGAGGGATTCAGAATAAATCAGGATGGAGGGATTCAGACTGAATCAGGATGGAGGGACTCAGACTAAATCAGGATGGAGGGATTCAGACTGAATTAGGATGGAGGGATTCAGACTGAATCAGGATGGAGGGTGGATGATGGGGTTGCTGTCCTCTGACCTGGTTTTCAGTTCCTGCTCATATTTCTCCAGCTGGGTCCAGAAACCTGGGTTTGGCTCCACCACTGAACGGGCATTTTTCACAGTCTATAATCATAAGCGGAGAAAGATGCCATTACAAGTCAGATACCTCCACAGAAACACAGCACATTGTGGCGGTGTTGGACAGTATTGGGCATAGAATTAAGCAAATACATAGCATGGGGCATATGAACAAAACCAAGTGTATTTTGACAGATGCTGTACATTGCAGTGTATCTGATCTACAAAACAGCACGCTCCCTACCTGAAAGGCCTCTGTTAAGGACAGGCCCTGATGCTTCATTAGGTATGCCACACAGATGGTTGCAGAGCGGCTGCGGCCATTCTTACAGTACACAACGCTGTGTCCGCCCCGTTTGGCTTCCTTGGCTATGGCATCCGCACAGTGATCAAAGTGCTGGTAGAGGTCCTCATTGGGGTCATCATAAACAGGGATCCGGAGCGTGTTGACGCGAACAGTGGGGAAGGGCTGCTGCTTAGAGACGTTGATGCAGAGGGTGACTGCCTCCTGCTGGATTAGCTCAGGACTGCATGCTGATCGTGCGTTGCTGATGAACAGGGAGTCTGTGACCTTACACAGCTGCAGCATCTCTCTCTCTCTGTCTCTCTCTCTTTCACACTGAATATGAGTCACAAAATCACGAAAGACCAGATATCACAGTCAGACGAACAGACTGTGGACTTTAAGTCAACATCTGAAGTTAATCATAAACGTTGTTTAAACATCACATCTGTCATCCACAACCTTCCTTTATTCTCAAAATGTAAGTAGAAACATATTTCTGTCAAATAAATTTCATTTTGGACTTGCCTATAGCGACTCACTAAGTATGGCTAATTCTGGTTTGATGCACTGGTCTTCTGTAATCAGGTTCACTATAACTGTCATATGAATGGTGCAGCATTTGTTACAATTTCACAGATCAATGTTATGTGGATTAGTTTGATACGCAGCTCAGCTGACGCAAGGGACTGGATTGTCCACCTTCATACCACTTGCACGCTCTACATCCAGTGCCCGGCAATAAACTCAGTAACTTGGTAAGATCAGCAGTTTTTTTTTTTAACAGTCAACTTATGACAGTTAGACATGTAATTTACAGAATTTTGACAGATGACCTTTGCAATTGCGATAAACGTTTGTATTGAATGTATGTTCATCATGAACTGTTGACTATGACTAGACCTAAAGTGTGTTGACAAATGCTCTGATGTGTTTGGATCTGATTTGTGCACAGGGTCTGTAGCCATCATGTGGCGACCCTCGCTCAGCTTGTGTCTTCTGGTGCTGTGGTCTGTGAGGGTCTATAGCAGATCAGGTAAGCCAGGAATTTGCCAGGGTTTATCGAAAAGTACATTAGTGTGTGAGTGTGTGTGTGTGTGTATCAGGGGGGTTAGCCAGTACAGTCAACATCTACTGTATCTTTTGACATGGCAGAGATGCTTCTGAATGTGTGCTGAAATTGTCTCAAGCCTAGACATGGAGACAGGGACATGAATTGTCTTTAATGGCTTAATTGTCTTGTCCACATTTCTATTGCATTTCTCACTGAGTCTTTGAAATAGTCTTCTACAGTGGACCAGAGGCACATTCACTTCTGCGCTCCAAACGGGCTAATAGTATGTTCGAAGAGCTCAGACCAGCATCGAAAGAACGTGAATGTGTCGAAGAGGCGTGTGACTTTGAGGAGGCCAGAGAGATCTTCCTGACCCGAGAGGCAACGGTTGGTTCATCTGTACAGAATTAGCCATTATTCATACAACAGAACCTGGAGGTAGAGCCAGTGTGTGAATTCAACAGACTCAGTACAGTGACATGATGCCTATTTACTTTGCACATGCAAGTAGGCTACTGTTTTTCCTCATACAACTCAAACCACTTTAACCAACGGTTGAAAGAGGCTCCAAAACAGTACCACTTCTAATATAGTACTTCTTTGTCCTTGAACATGTATCCAAAAGCTGCCATTTCTTCTCATTCAAGTCATGTGGCCATAATACAAATCTCTCTTTTCAGCTGGAGTTTTGGATTGTGTATAAAGGTTGGTAAAGTCTTTGTATTTACTGAAATACTGTATATGTAGGCAGACTAGGCACCCATAATGGTGCTGTATTTTACTAGACCTCTTGTCTGTTTTCAGATGGCAACCAGTGTGAGCCCAATCCATGCATCGAAGGAACATGCATGGACAAGTTCCAGTCATTTGAATGCCTCTGTCATCCTGGCTATGAGGGGAGATACTGTAACCAGCGTAAGCTCCAAGACCACAGATTTCTTTTGTGGCTGTCTGATCTTCAATAAGTGTTGCTGAATATGACTTACACCTGAACTGTTTTAGCCAGCACAGCCTCTAACTGCTCACTGCAAAACGGCGATTGTGACCATGAGTGTAATTTGAGGTCCGGTGGCTTGGTCCGCACTTGTAGCTGTCTTCCAGGATTCAGCCTTCATGAAAATTCAAGAACCTGTAGTCCTATCAGTAAGTCATCTCCTCATGTCCCTGCATGATTTTAGTTCCTGCCACAGTAATTTCCTAGCCTGACTAGTAATTTCCTGTGTATTAGCCACATTGTGTATAAGCCACAGAACAGTGTTTTATGCAAGTAAACAAAACCATATTAACTGCCCCTGTGTAGGCCTATTAACCGCAGAGCTGAAGAAATGTTGCTAAATCAATGTATAAGCCGCGGCTAATAGTTGGGAAATGACAGTATACCATAACACCGTCAGGCATATTCTCCCTCTCTCTGTCTTTCTGTCTCACTCTCTCTCTCTCTCTGTCTCTCTCTCTCTCTCTCTCTCTCTGTCTCCTTGTCTTGTACATATTTTGTGTTTCAAAGATAACCATGCCTGTGGAAGGATTTTGATCCACAAGTCCGCATTCAATACAGAACCTATGGAAGGAATGATGCCATGGGTAACCGGGGGAGAAGCAGGCATGAGGGGAGAGAGTCCCTGGCAGGTACAGCACGGTCTAGTCCTGACCTCCCAATCAATAGATAACTACAGCATACTATGGCTATAACAACAATAGAGCTAGCTATTTAAAACAGCAGTATGTGAACTTAATTTTTTTCTTTACACTGCTGTCATACTTGATGTTTTGTCACATCATTCCCATGTCATAGGCTCTTTTAATCAGTTCCTCTGGGATATTTCACTGTGGGGGAGTTCTAATAGACAAGAACTGGGTCCTCACTGCCGCTCACTGTCTGGAAGACCATAGTCGCTTCAATGTCAGATTAGGTATGATGACCGTCTTGACCATTCCTCCTTACACTGTTGCTGTCACCTTCCTTTCCCATTACTATTGTCCAACCCTCCTGGTTGGCTGTAGTCACTTTGTGAGTGTAAGTGTGACTGTGTTTGTGGAATTACTTTTTCAGCTGAGTGACTGACTGCCTGGTGTGTCCACAGGTGACTATCAGCTTTTCAAGAGGGAGGGTACAGAGGTCACTGTGCCGGTGACAGAGATTATTTCACATCCGAGTTACAACCGCCAAACAGTGGACAATGACATTGGACTACTGCGTCTGGCAACACCAGTGAGATACTCCAACTACATCCTACCAGCCTGCTTGCCGAGTCGAGGGCTAGCCGAAGGGTTGCTACACCGCAATGGTACTGAAACCATCGTGACAGGCTGGGGAAAGACCAATGAGACGGACGAGGGTTACAGCAAGACCCTGAACTTCATCAAAGTCCCACTGGTGGATCACACCTTATGCCAGCAAAAGATGATAAACACTGTGACCAAAAATGTGCTGTGTGCCGGTGTGTTGGGTGAAATACAGGACGCCTGTGAGGGGGACAGCGGTGGGCCAATGATGGTGGAGTATCGCAAGACCTGGTTTCTGATTGGTTTGGTGTCTTGGGGGGAAGGAGGCTGTGGTCACAAAGACAAACTGGGCATCTACACTAAAGTATCTAACTACCTAGAGTGGATAGATAGCGTTCGTGAAAAGTATAAGTAGACTTGCTTCACTTCTCTTGCTGTCATTGGATGCAATAAAAATAAGAACCCCATTATTGAAAGAGATTTGGTTTTGGTATATATATGAGCATTTTTACAATTTTATAATAAAGCTAGCCTACAGTGGGGAGGAGGAAAGACAATGAAAACCACATTATAAACACATGTCAGAGTATTGTCAAGAAATATCAATGTCATATGTTTGAAACATGTTATGATAAGTTACCAGTGGTCTTCTCATTGTTCATTTTAGTAGATTGCCCTTAGGATCGACATAAGGGCACCCAAGATTCAGAATGGGGTTTTAATGACAATAGGGCAAATTCTCCCATGCATAAAGGTGCGTAAAGGCACAATCACATAGACCTCTAAAGTTCGCCTACAAAAAAAGCTCCCATCTTTGCCCATATAAGGAGATCCTGTATCTTGAGATTTTTTATTACCTTTGAGATTATTTTTTGTATAATATCATGGGGATTTTGAATTATAGCACCTTCTCGCAAGTATACGAAGAAATCGGCAATGCATGATGCTTTGCTCTACACGTTTGTCCTCTGCCTTCGAGTGGATACTGTGATCTTCAATACATTAAGACGGTACACTTTGATTGTTGCTACCTTAGAGCTAGCTTAAAATGTAAACCCATTACTTTCAAAGGCTTACGTGCGCAAGAACTGGTCGTGCAGTTGAAACATGTTGAACTTTGACCGCAGAGTGCACTGTAAATCA
Source organism: Sardina pilchardus (assembly GCF_963854185.1). Classification (NCBI taxonomy): domain Eukaryota; kingdom Metazoa; phylum Chordata; class Actinopteri; order Clupeiformes; family Clupeidae; genus Sardina; species Sardina pilchardus. The sequence continues at coordinate 28,394,251 of NC_084995.1, read as the reverse complement.
TAGTTTTTTTGCACTGAGCCCAGCAGTAACCACAAAAAACGTCTTTAGAACATTACCTCAACCAAGAGCAACCTAGCGGTGAGCGCAGGGCATGCCATGTGAATGTGATCAGGCCTTATTGCTCAGCACAGTGGCAGACCTGACTTTGCTGGTGCAAGCCATTGAAAGTAATGGGTTTCATAGCACACGCCCTGTGCAATGTGATCAGGCCTTAAAAGTGCTATGAGATCCTGAATGATGTTACTTCTGTTGACGTTCCACATAAACAAACAAAACATACTTATACTTTAACTATACTTTCCGATGCATGCTACTAAATCAAGTTTTCTCACTGCCCCCAACCCATATGTGCATGCTCACTTACCCCCAACCCCTCCCCTAAACATCTTGTTGATGTTTGGCTGAAATATGGTTTGTTATAATTACACAGCCTGTGCCCTAGTGTTTGTTTGACGTTTTACAGCCCCTGTGTTGTCTCCAGATTTTTTCACAATGTATTTAGGGAGCAGGCAGCAAGCTGATCAAAGGGAGATGTCTATGATTTGAGACAAAAATCAAATTGCTCTAAAAACCATGCAAGATCTCATAGTGCACCTTTAAAGCATGTGCTCCCAAGGGCTGTCGAGTGCCATTACAGGGTGAAACGCCAAATTACTCGATGTCGGCAGTAGGCCGATTCTAAATGCATGCAGAACATTGTGGTGAACATTACAGTATGGCATTTGGTGCTTATGCAGATACCGCAGGAATGAGCCTATGCATCTTCAGTTTTAATTTGATTTAATTTGAAGTCATAATCCCATAGCCTACTTTGTTCGAATCTGTCGATTTCTTTCCAACTTGACCGAAAGTCATTCATACATTTACACAGATGCATGCACTATTGTTGGGCAGCATATAGTATACTTTTGTCTCTGATTCGTTCGTAATGTAGGCTGGTATTGTTATGCCAGTCTCTCTACTGTATTTGAAACTGCAGGCGTCAGTTTACAACTTCATAGCGTTGATAAACTGATGCCACTGAAACTTTCTTCTTAACACTGAGTTTTTAAATGATGAATCTACAAACCTCAGGCACATCTTGACTGTTTATAAACAAACCTCAAAGCAAAGGTGAAATTGCATTAAGTAATTTCTTTTTTAGGATATGTGATGACTCATTTTACTGTAGGCCGTTCGTCATTCAGATGCAATCTACCTCAAAAGATGCAACAAAAGATAATGACATAATGAAATTAAATTACACAAACCACTAGGTTCCACTGAATTTATGCTGTGATGAGTGTCTCCTCCATGGAAGCATTCGCTCAGCAGACAGTTGGAGGAAGTGCTTGGGTTTATGTATTTGCAATGGTCTGAAATTCATGAAAAGAATGTTATTTATTTAAACTCCCTAAAAATAAAAACAAAGTGTGATAGTCATCTGCATGTACATTAACAATGACTGTACAAGCAGGTTTGGTGTAAAGTCCAACATGTATTTTAAATAAGGATGGTTTGGTGGTTTTCAAGAGGTCTTAATGGGTGTGACAACAGAGGATATGGACATCGATAGGATAGAGGTAGAGATAGGGTAGAGGGATTCAGACTAAATCAGGATGGAGGGATTCAGACTGAATCAGGATGGAGGGTGGATGATGGGGGTTGCTGTCCTCTGACCTGGTTTTCAGTTCCTGCTCGTATTTCTCCAGCTGAGTCCAGAAACCTGGGTTTGGCTCCACCACTGAACGGGCATTTTTCACAGTCTATAATCATAAGTGGGGGAGAAAGATGCCATTACAAGTCAGATACCTCCACAGAAACACACCACATTGTGGCGGTGTTGGACAGTATTGGGCATAGAATTAAGCAAATACATTGCATGGGGCATATGAACAAGTGTATTTTGACAGATACTGTAAACATTGCAGTGTATCTGATCTACAAAACAGCACGCTCCCTACCTGAAAGGCCTCTGTTAAGGACAGGCCCTGATGCTTCATTAGGTATGCCACACAGATGGTTGCAGAGCGGCTGCGGCCATTCTTACAGTACACAACGCTGTGTCCGCCCCGTTTGGCTTCCTTGGCTATGGCATCCGCACAGTGATCAAAGTGCTGGTAGAGGTCCTCATTGGGGTCATCATAAACAGGGATCCGGAGCGTGTTGGCACGGCCAGTGGGGAAGGGCTGCTGCTTAGAGACGTTGATGCAGAGGGTGACTGCCTCCTGCTGGATTAGCTCAGGACTGCATGCTGATCGTGCGTTGCTGATGAGCAGGGAGTCTGTGACCTTACACAGCTGCAGCATCTCTTTCTTCCTCTCTCTCTCTCACTAAATATGGGTCACAAAATTATGAAATACCAAATATCACGGCCATTTAAACTCATCTAGTTTTTCTCTCACACATCCTTTCTCTCTCTCTCTCTCTCTGTGTGTGTATCTCAAACAGCCTATGAGCATATTGCAGTGCGTTTCTGAACTGCTTCCTATCACTTTCAAAAACAGAAATTGATAAGCAACTGATAAATACATGCAAAAACATACGTCCTCAGAGGACTGTGACTTGAGAGCTCTTCTGCATGGCTCCACGGCAGGCTATATTTACAGCAAAGGCTTAGTGCATGGTCTACACAGAGGCTCCTTCTGGGTCCTAATGCTCAGTCTTGGTTGTTTGGTGCAGCAAGTGTGAGACTGAATGAGCACAGTATGACTCTAGCCATAGGCTACTGTCTGGAATAGCCTATACACTGAATAACGAGTAGGTAGGCTCTGCCTATACAAAAGATGAGGAGCATTGGGGCTGACATTGGAGCACACAACAACAACCATGGACCAATGCAAGGTGTGAGTGAGTTCAAATGGGAATTTAATTTAGAGACAAATCAAATGTGTTGTGTAAGTTTGAAAAGATCTGACCTGATATGTCAACTTCTCTATTTGTTGAAGGGGGAAATGGCATTCTTCTTGTCATGGACCTGCTGCCGTTAGTTGTTCTTTTACTGTCTATGGTTGTTGCCCACTGATTTCTCTCTGGCTCTAGATCCTCCCACTTCTATTTTAGCCTTCTTCTAACTCCTCCCATCACATGGCCTGTAAATGCGCACATGAGCTTTAGATTTAAATAAAATCTTGACATTGGTTGCTGTATTGGAATTTGCAATGTAACATTTAAGCAGGTGGTTTGGAAAGCTAAACACTTATTTATTTATTAATTTACTTACTCAATTTCAAACGGCCAATCTATCAGCTGAAGAGGACCCACATGTAATTAATTATAAGTAGACTAAATATATCAATATAATGTTGCATCTCTGTGATTGTGGAATCTTGTGGAAGCATATCGGTGTGTTGGAAATTGCTGAAATAAAATACTTACTATTTCTCTGAACACAGTGACGTTGTTTCTCCCGCCGTATACGTAATGATGTCACAGCAAGAAGATGCTGGATAGCCTCGAGTCGGAGGCCATGGGCAACTAGCAATAGCGAAAATGTCTAAGTGGCACAATTAGGGAGATTTGTCAGATAAACTCTTGCAGGGAGCGAGAATATTTTCATCTCCTCAAGGAAGAGTTGTGTTAAACTGTAGATAGACACAACACTGGATATTGTAGGTGAGTTCGTCAAACCCGAGTTGGCTAGCTAATATTAGCTAACGTTAGTTGGAGAGAAGATGAGTCGGATGGGGCGCCATTTAAACGTGTTGCGGGGAAACATGCTGAATCTCTTGAGAATAGTAGCTTTGTTCTTGCACATGTCGAATAAATAAATCTCCTGATGCATTATGTTACACCCAAAACGACTGTTTCAACCTTGTACCGTCAAGTAGTGCGTGTTCTCTGTGCTTCAAAGCTATTTAGCTTGCTAGCTTTTAGCAAGCTAGTTAGCTAAACATCGATAGTTAGCCATTGTGATTAGCACTGCAACCGAAACAGGAAATGATTCTGTCATCACGTTTGCTAAACTCCCGTTGGTCAAAGGTTTGGTTTAGCTTGAGGCCAGGTAGTGTTTTATCGATGTTTGAGTATATCCTGGGAGCAATCTTCCATCACCGCCACACTGAAAGCACTGTTGAGATAGTTGGGGCGTTTATGTGTGATATAAATTTTACAGTAGAAGTTAACGTTAGCTGCTATCGGCTTCAGAGGTCTGTGACGTTTATGTTAGCAAAACTAACGTTATGCTAACGCGTGTTTGCCCAAACCATTGCGATTGGGACATTTCTCAAACCAAGCCATATAAGTTCGACATCGCCATTGTTTAAAACTTAAAACATCCCCATGATATATCGGTTACTGTAGGGTTTGTGTGGACTATTTGCCTTTTGTCTTAATAGTTAACTTAACCGCCTAGCTACAACCACACATTTACCCTTCTCTCATTGTAAGCTTACCTGTTTATGTATACTTGAATGCTTAAACGTCTGTATTTGACCTGTTTGCCATCTAAATGACAAACGAACTGATCAGTCAAATGTGCATGAATCACCATGGTCACGGTGTATTTACATTAGTATGCAAGCTACCTTTCCTTGTGTCCCCATTTATATCTGTGTAAAGGCAGCCATACCATCTTTCTCAGTGGTTGGGCATGCTTGAACACTTGCAAGTGGGCTATTCCAATATTTATGCATCATGAGAACTGTCCGTGATCGCTAAAATATGTTCTGCTATGCATTGTGTTATGGTATTGCAGTTCTGTTTAGAGCACAGCATTGAGGGCATTGGTTTTGAGATTGACTGACCACTATGTTGCTGTGGGTGGGAGTCCATATGCTGCCTTTTCAGATGCTACATTTTACAGCTCAATTTTACTCAAATTCAGATTCATTTAAGTGGCCTACACATAGAGCAATACAACATCAAAATATGTATTCCTTAGGAATTCTTTAGGCGATTTTAGGCTGCGTTGGGCAAATTCCTTTGTTGTTAGTTGAAGTTCACCCAGTCACATCGGGCACTACTGTGTGATTTATTGAACTGCTGTGCTCACATATGTATGGACTATTAAACCATGAACTTTGGCTGTGTCTTTTTAGATATAGTGTTGCAGATATAATACTATTTCATTAGACCACTAGTTGATATTATTGAAGTGTGTCACCTAAGAAAGACAGCACATGAAAATATTTGTACAGAACACTATTAACCACGGTCATCACAGCTGTTTAGCAATGTATGTATTTGTTTAAACTGTTTACAGCAGAATGCTCACTCACAGCTTCCTCTCAACTTTCCCAGGTTTTCCAGACTCCAGTGGTCACCATGGCGACAGACATCGGTTCCCCGCCACGGTTCTTCCATATGCCTCGGTTTCAGCACCAGGCCCCGCGGCAGCTGTTCTACAAGCGGCCAGATTTTGCCCAGCAGCAGGCCATGCAGCAGCTGACGTTCGATGGCAAGCGTATGAGGAAGGCTGTCAACCGCAAGACCATCGACTACAACCCCTCTGTTATCAGATACCTTGAGGTATGTGCATGAAACTGTTTTCTGGGCAGGGACTTTCCTGGAAAAAGATATGTGTATTTAGGATATGAAGTGCATAATGTGCCGTGTAGTTTTGTCACCATGGGGGTCAGATGGGGGTCTGACGATGCTTTTAATTGTGGAACAAGAGGGCACCAGTGATCTTTCGTTAAACACCTTTTTCAATTTCTTCTGCAGAATCGGCTGTGGCAGCGTGACCATAGAGATTTCCGAGCAATTCAGCCCGATGCAGGTTGTTACAATGACGTGAGTACATATGCAACGTCTGATTTATGCTCATTTTGAGGCATCTTATTTGAAGTGACGAGCCATATTCTGATCGTATCATTTCCATAAAGTGCAAGCAGCATACTCCTCCCAAAGCTGTTCTCTGTGTATGACAAATAAGACTTTTACTTGAATGAAAGATAGTGATGTTTTTGTGTTGCCGTTGAGATTATCATTCATACTTTGGTGCTGCTTGCAAGTTTAGGAGGTGAATGGAAGACTACAGAGTATTGTTTCCCTTCCTGTAATCCTCAAGGTATATGACCTGTGTTGTTTTTCTGCAGCTCGTGCCCCCCATGGGTATGCTGAACAACCCAATGAACGCAGTCACTACAAAGTTTGTCAGAACCTCAACCAACAAAGTGAAATGCCCTGTCTTTGTTGTGCGGGTAAGGGATTATTTTTGCAATTTCCTGTATGTGGAGTGGCTTGTAACTGTAATATTTTACTATTTAGTGTTTGATCAAATGTGTTTGTGCTTTACATAATACATCTTTGCAGTGATAGAATGTGTGATTCCTCTGCATTTGGCATCTTATAGAGAAAACTATTAAACAAATTGATGAATTTTTCACTTTATTCTGCTGGCTAATCTCACTGACTCTGCTCCCTTTTTTCAGTGGACCCCTGAGGGCAGACGATTGGTCACTGGGGCCTCCAGTGGGGAGTTCACATTGTGGAACGGCCTCACCTTTAACTTTGAGACCATTTTACAGGTAAACTCTTTTCTGACGCTGTTTATGCAATGGCCCTGCTCATTTCAAATGAAACTGTTACGTTCTGTACCCACACAGACATCCTGTACTTTCTTTACCAGGCATGTAGTCATGTGGTTGAACTGTGTTCTCTCTCCCTCTCCCAGGCTCATGACACTCCCGTAAGGGCCATGACCTGGTCTCATAACGACATGTGGATGCTGACTGCAGACCACGGCGGCTACATCAAGTACTGGCAGTCCAACATGAACAACGTCAAGATGTTCCAGGCCCACAAGGAGGCGATTAGAGAGGCCAGGTCTATACCAAATCTACCATTTTCTGTAGTTAACCCAAGCCTGTTAGTGCCCCTGCAATGTCAGGGATTTGCCTGTAGGGGGCTCCCTTTGTTGCTCTTTGTTCTGGTGCACTCCCCCCTCTACTGCTGTTCTGTTTTCATGTCCTGGATTATTGACGGATGTATGTGTGTGCTGTCGCAACACTGCACTGATTTATCACCTGTGGCTCATGAGTTATTACCGTCATTATTATGTGTGTTCCTTTTTTCTCTACATAACTACTATGTACAGAAAAGGTTTATTTTTACCTTCTTTTTAAATAAAGAATTGACATCTATTTTTATAAAAGGTTTTGACAACACCTGAAAAAAGCACACAGGCAAGGATTGGCAGTCTTGATGATGGGGGCAAAACCCCTTCTTTATACAGAACGGTTTAAGGTGCTTGGAATTTTCTCTGAAAGGAGACAAATAGTTCCTTAGGTGCCTGAGGGACTCGTCTGCACTGTAGTTCTCACCTGAAGCTCAGGTTTTCAGTTCAGTTGAGACTGACACACCCCCAGAGCTGTCCCCCACTGCCCCAATGTCAGTGCCACACCTCAAGAGTTCCGCATTTCAAATAAAGTTTGGATCTTAAACTCTTGAAGTAAACAAATACAAATCCTGTCAGATAGTGTATTTAGTGTAACTGCATATGCCAGCACATATCTCAGTGGCACTCTTATGACAGGAACTACCCTTACGGTTTCATTCAATGTGTTTTAAATGTCATGTCCTACTAATGTGTGATCCGATTTCAGTTTTTTTATTTTTAAACAACAACCAAAATGCCCAAAGCTTCCTACATTGACATAAGAAGATGTATTAATAAGGGATAGTTTTAGGAAAAGTTGTTTTGCGCAAGGATATGTTGAGGCTAATACAGATGAAAGTGGATGCTAGTTTCACTTGCCTTATAAAGTTTTAATGGTGTTGGATCTTTGGAAAGCATTGATATGGAATGTGTGCTTCATTTGCGGATGGTACATACGTTATTTGGTTAGGCAGTGTCTCTTGTTCTTTGATTAGTTGATTGGTTGAGGACATCTGGTTATTTGGTTGGTTTAGCCTCATTGTGCTTCAGGTCTAGAGTTAACATGTAGTTCTGGTTGTGATATCTTATTCAGATTACATGGTAGATTCAGTTTTAGCCAAAGCCATACTGTTGACAAACAGTAGACATTAGTTTAAGGTCAGTGACAACTGTAAGGTGTTAAGGAGCAGATTCTGACCTCTTGGAGTCTTGAGGGCAGCTCGCTGCTTCTCCCTGACAGCAATGTTGGCAGAGAAGCCAGACTCGGGCACTTCCTCAGTCTTGGTGTGTTGAAGCTGCCAAGGCCTGCTTAGTCTTCCTGCAATGTTGATTTTCTTCCTGCTGTGTCTTCAGTTTCTCACCCACGGATAATAAATTTGCCACTTGCTCTGATGATGGAACTGTGCGCATCTGGGACTTTCTCCGCTGTCACGAAGAGAGGATTCTTAGAGGTATGTTTCTGTTAACCAATGGAGATGCACTGCACTTATTATGACACTGCCATATCACTCTCACTGCAATATCAATATCATGCTCTTGTGGATTCTTGGATTAATGGTTGCACTCGGGGTCACTCACAAGCAAAATTGAAGCACACTCACCCTCGCTTTCTACGTGTCCCCCACCCCCTAAAGAAAACAAAATAACCGCAGAGGGCAAAACACACATTCATGCCATTTTTTCATGAGTTCACTCGCATTGATCAAACAGGTTGGTCATTAGTACCAGTTTTTGTTTTTTACCATGTCATGAGCCATTTCCACTGAGCGAGGTTGTATAATTTGCACAAATGTTCAGATGTGTTTTACCCTTTACAATTTAATTAGATATCTCTGGATGATGCGTTCATGTCCTCTGAGTGTTACATTTAGCACTGCAGTAAATTATTGTAGTCAAGAATTTCTTGTTCTGTCCTTACCATTTGTAAACCCTGCCAACTTTGCAATAAGTATTAATACCAAATAAAGTACAACATAATAAAGGTTTTGATTTTACGTGATAGATATCCTCAATGAACGACAAATAAAAAAGAATGATTTCTGTTGCACCGTAAATCTATTGACAATTCAATGATTTCATTTTTAAGAATATTAAGCATTAAGGAGATATTACATTTTTATGTGTTTATCGCTTATGTGGTATTTGTTTATCTGCTTTGTGACATGTCCACACTCTTTGGTAGAAGCCCTTAGTTCTCTCTTTAAGACACTTTCTGCCAAAATTCCTTTCAAAATTACCCGCGAAAATAGAACACATATTTTATAATGTAGTGTCAATAATTGAGAGTTATAGTCAGGATATTGCCTCTTGGGTAAGCAAGTTGATTGCGCCTCTCAGTGCTGTACATCACAATAGTATCAATGTCTTATTTTCAGGTGTATTTATTTCTCTGTGCAATATGCAGTGTGAAAAACTACACTTTTGATACTCCCCCCTAGGTTAAAAAACCTCTATATGGGTTTAATTACATGTATGTGGTGCTTCCTTCCTGGCACTACCCAGCTTTATTTGAATTGAGCTAGTTAATTGGCCTGGCCTAACTGTTATTGGGGCCCTGTTTAATTTATAGGTAGTTAAATACCTCAAAAACTTAACTTAACCCCAAACAGTTTTCACTACCCCAAGTTTAAGGGGGGAAATTACCTTGTATCTTATACTGCAATTTATTGTTGATTCTTCATTCACATTTCAATTTAAAGAATTATCAATACGTCATTGCGCCTGCATTGCCTGTGTTTTAGAGCTATTCTTCAAGGATTAGCTTGTAGCTCGTGAAAATGGCTTTATCTCTGGAGATGTATCTTTAAAACACAAACTAAAATAAACACCCTTTTTTGGCTTGAAACAAATCAGTCCATTGAATGTCGGAGTTAGTGTAATTGTTGTACACACGCTAACCTCTTCAAGCACAGTTTCAGCTAGTTTTGAAAAACAGCGCCCCCTTTCTGTCATAGAAAAAGACTGCCTAGAGCTAGTTAATCCATTCCGCCGTGTCGTTGCTGGGTGTTCTAAGACCGTTCTGGGCGTCACTGCCTAGCTTGTTCAGATACAGCACAAGAGCGGTCTTGGTTTCTGGTTAGGGAAAGACTGAGTGTGTGAATGACCTGCAAAGTAACTACTATGCATTTGTCTGCTTTCGCTAACTGTTAATGGTTAACAATTAGTCAACTTCCTGCGTAGAAGTCTATAACATGACATTTTCGTGAAATTTATGGGACACAACAATTTATTGCAGGAGTCAGTGTTATCTTCCCTTTAGTTTAACATTTTCTTTACTTCACTTCCCAGAAGTTCAAATCATTTACCTGTAGTATATTTATGCCCGCATGTCCGCATTGTCCTATTGCAAATTGGTCTCGACACAAATATTTAGGTGGTTAGTGCTTGACTAAATGCTAAATATACCATATGGTTTCTTTTTTGTGCATATACCATGGATGCACATGGATTTGTTTTCTTACTAGTATCATTGAGAGGTTCAATCATATTGTTGTCTAAAGTGCAGAGTAGATGTGTAATATGAAGTCCACATATGCATAAGCTCTTGATTGCATATCTTGTTTGGCTAGCTGCCTGCACTTAGATTACAGATTTAAATTCTGCTGTGGTGGCCTTTTTGAATATTGCCAGTTAAACTTGCTGGCAATGGCCGACAAAATGCTGACAAAAAGTTTTGCAGCCCAAAATCTAGTACCTTCATCTGATTTTCTTTGTAGGTTTTTATTCACACACACACATTCACAGACACACACACACACACACACACACGTTCAGAGAGAGAGAGAGAGAGAGGACTGTGTAGAAGTCTAAGCCACCATTAGGTTGTTGTTTTGACAGAGGTATGATGGCCACTGTTTATTTATCATTTACTTTATTAGAATACAACGTATAGGAAGAGTGGTCATTGTAACACTGATAAAGCTACAAATTCATTGCCTCAAACTTGAATGGAACCAGAGCAAAAACTACATTTTTGGTGAATGTTTTCTGATTGATGTTTCTTATATACTGTATTTTCTCATTCAACATACATATACATTTAAAATAATAATAATACATGCGCACACATGTGCTGTATATGAATGCATGGCTTAACTGTTGTTTGTGAAGTGTTGATGTTGCCTCATATTAAGTGGTTGTTGCAGAAATGGATTCAATTGCTAAACAGATTTCAGTCCAACCTGATAATGCTATTCAGAGAACATCTGAGAACAGTCACTAAATGTGCTGCAGTGACCAGTTTTTTTTTTAAAATGTTTCACTGAATCAGTCACACCTGCATAGCTGTTAATTTAAGTGAAATAGGCCTGTAGGAACATGCCGATTCTGTTCAGTTACTGTGCAACTCATGAATGGTCATTCATTCCAGAACCAATGTGGCCACACACTTCAGCCGTTAAGTCATGTCAGATGAGTAGAGTATCACTCCTTTAGAAATGAGCACAATTGCTGTATGCCCTGCATGCGCGCTCACACACACTCAGAGAGAGAGAGAGAGAGAAAAGGAGAGCTGTATCATTGTTACCTGGAATACTGAAAAAGAATGTAAAGCTCAAATGAATTGTTTAAGACTGTATTGTCTTGTAGGACTGACCATTCCTAGTCTACTTTTTGGTATGCACATGGAAAATAGAATTTCCTGACTGAATAATGCTTATGTAGATCATTACAGGCATAGTCATGGCATTTAGATTATTACAGGCATAGCCAGTTTCTTTGTACAATTGTGAAATGTTCACGTAAGAAAACATTTTGCCTGGCCTCAAAAGAGCACCAGTGTGGAATTTCCTACAATTTTTTTACTACTCTTTGGCAGCTGGCATACTGTCCTCTTCTTGAGGACTGCAACATATATACAATGATTTCAGATCATTTTAGAGCTATTCTTTTCATAGTCATTAGTATCATTGAAACAATCAGTCAAGACTTCAAGAAAATGGATGATTAAATTGAGGTGTACATGATGAAAGTTGCAACAATCAGTATGACTTATTTTTTAAAGATGTTTATTAACCACAAAACACTGGGTTCATCAGAGATTCTGAGAGATCTGTATTGATAAAGATGAAACACAGGCGAAAAGTGTCTGGCTTTTGGCACAACATTAGATGCTAGTAGAAAATATATATTCTGGTTATAATCTGGTCTGGTTTATATTACAGCATGGTACAGAAGCTCTTAAAATTGACTTCAGCAGGTGAATTAGGCCAGTGGGGCATAGGGGCCACAGCTGTGAAATGCAGTTGGGCAGCTTTTCGTTTCGACGCCTACCGAAAAAAAATTCAGTGTTAGTAACTAACAGCACTTTTGGGTGGTTTTGCTGCCTCTTGGAAAATTCTGAAGTGTTTTCTTTTAGGATTGGCTTACTCGTAAAGACATTTTTTTCAAACACTTTGAGCACCTCAGTAATGTTTCCTTGCCTCATATTCATTTTTAAGACTGGCATATGAGAGTCCCTCACTAACTGCCGTCATCTGTCATGCAAATGTTTGCAGCTGTCTCAGACATAAAAACTGGCCATTTTTACATGACAGCCAGTCCACATCTTGTCCACTTGTAGTAATTATGAATAAAACTGATCCACTCTATTCTAAAATCTATTTTTAAGTATGCAATGATACGCATAAACGAAAATCAGTTTTATTTGTCAGGATTGATAGTGACACATCAGCTTTTTCCCAGTATGTCAGGGTTATTGTTATTTTCTTTGCCAGTCCACATCACCCTCTGTCATGTATGCACACGCCCACACACACTCACTTGTGATTGATGGTGTATTGATCCCTGGGGAAATTTTGGAGCAATATGCACTAATGTGTACATACGTTAACAAATACAGGGATGTTCTGTCACAGCATACTTTTGTACTGTTGTGACGCATACAGTATTGGCTTGGTATGTGGTCTGAGACAACGGTGTATGTCGAAATGATCCTTACCCTCATGAGTTGGATGCAATGTAGATATTACATGAAAAATGTGCATCAGTAATATACTGGAAATGCTACCAATAATACAAGCTCAATTGTTAATTCTGTTTGCCAACAACAGAAGAGTGCACTGCTATCTGTGTTCTCTTCTCAGTGGGTTTTCTGTAACATTGGTCAGTGTTTGGGCTGTACTGGGCCTCTTTCCAATATAGACAGACAACTGCAGCATGTCTTCCTCTCTTGGTTCCCAGGTCACGGTGCAGATGTGAAGTGTGTGGACTGGCATCCCACCAAGGGCCTGGTGGTGTCCGGGAGCAAAGACAGCCAGCAGCCCATCAAATTCTGGGACCCAAAGACGGGACAGAGTTTGGCCACGCTGTAAGTTACTGTCACGGTCTACTGCAATTCCTCAGCTTGCCACAGCATTCAAGCATATGAGATGCCAGAGTAGAAGCAAGTAAAAACTGAATCATTAAAACAAAAGAGAGGATTTAATTTAGAAAATGTCTTGAAGCAGGAGGATTCAGAGTCAGTACAGAAGATGTAGCAGCCTCTGTGTGAAGCCATTTGTTAATTTAGACGTGTTTTTCCAGTCACGCCCACAAGAACACCGTGATGGAGGTGAAGTGGAACCAAAACGGCAACTGGTTGTTGACGGCGTCGCGTGACCACCTGTGCAAGCTTTTCGACATCCGGAACCTGAAGGAGGAGCTGCAGGTGTTCAGAGGCCACAAAAAAGAGGCCACAGGTATGCCTGTCTGGGGCCAGTGTGTGTTTTTGAGCTGCATTTTGTAGTTGTGCGACTCTGCTCATGAAAAGGTGTCCCAGTGTGCTATATTCTGTTCTTCTAATGTGTTTTTCTTGCTGTAGCTGTGGCCTGGCACCCTGTTCACGAGGGAATGTTTGCTAGTGGGGGCTCAGATGGATCCTTGCTCTTCTGGAATGCTGGGTAGGACTGCTATAAACACACACAAGCCCACTGCTATAAACACACAATTCACCTCATTATTCATCTTACAAAAACATTCCTCAGTCCTTCTCGTGTTGTTTTTGAATAGCTGAAGGTGTTCTTTTTATACTATTGTGTATTGCCTTGAGATAGCTGTTCAAAAACTGAATCTTGTTTGTGTGTTGCCAGGGTGGAGAAGGAAGTTGGTGGCATGGAGATGGCACATGAAGGCATGATCTGGAGTCTCGCTTGGCATCCACTCGGCCACATCTTGTGCTCTGGCTCCAACGACCACACAAGGTTAGTCCCAGAAGGTCTGCATAGAGGCACTCAGTCACTGAAGGCAGTGCCATCTGCTGCGCTGATAGGTAGTAGTGGTATCTACTAGTAATTCATCTTGAGTCGTTTTGGTAAACCACAAAAAGTGATGTAAAATTGACCTTGTCTCTTTTGTCTTCAGTAAATTTTGGACCAGAAATCGCCCAGGAGACAAAATGCGCGACCGGTACAATCTGAACCTATTACCAGGGATGTCAGAGGATGGCGTGGAGTACGGTGAGTGTGTTTGACAGAGCTACTCTACGGCTTAAGGTACATGGACAGTGGGTGGATGGTTGGCTAACCTGATTTCCGTTGGGTTTGCAGATGACAATGAGCCCAACAGTTTGGCTGCCATCCCTGGCATGGGAATCCCAGAGCAGCTGAAAGTGGCCATGGAGCAGGAGCAGACTAGTAAGCGCCGATGTCTTTGTCATTTCTCTCTGTCTGTGTTACTTTTTGTCTCTTATTTTAATGGCTCACTGCATCATTTCGTTAAGCATATACAGTAATTTCCCGTATATAAGCCGCAGGACAGTGTTTTATGATAGTTAAAAGAAACAAAACCATATTAACATGATATTCACTGCACCCCTGTATTAACCTCGTAGCTGAAGAAATTTTGCAAAATCAATGTATAAGCTGTGGCTAACAGTCGGGAAATTACGGTAATCACCTCTGACTTTCCTAGGGCTGCCAGTGCACAGCCATAGTCAGTCCAGACCTTGGACCATATACCATGTCCAGTCCTCCTGGAGCGTGGAGGCTAAGCTGCTGTTGTTTGCCATCCTCAGATAAAGAACCAGCAGCTGAGGCAGAGATGACCATCCCAGGGCTGGACTGGGGAATGGAGGACCTCATGCAGAAGGACCTGAAGAAAGTCCCACAGAAGAAAGTGCCCTACGCCAAACCCATCCCAGCCCAGTTCCAACAGGTACAGTGCCAGAACCCCCCCGACTCTCCCTAGGTGTGTTCAAGTTCACGAACATAGGCGAACGTTTGCGAACGTTCGCAAACAGTATTCCGTTAGCCTTGAGTTTTTGGCAAACGTTTGCTAATAATCGCAAACAGTCTGAGGAGGTGGTGCGCCGCGAACATACAGTGGAACTGGACGTAAGTTTGACGAACGCAACAATGCAATTACTGTTATAATGGAATGTTAACACCAAATCGTTTCAAATTTATCTGTTCAAAGAAAACATGTTCACAACGACGAACGTTCGCCACTGTTCGCCAAATTTGAACGCACCTCCTGTTTCTGTTTGGCTCTCTCTGTCTTCGCTGCGCTTGCTGCCGTTGCTCTGAGGTATGTCTCACACGCTCCCACACACTCTGCTCCCTGCCAGGCCTGGTCAGAGAACAAGGTGCCTGCCCTCCCCGCTCCGGAGATGCCCAAAGAAAGGAAGGATGAGAAGAAGGTAGATGGAAAAAAGAAGACCCAGGCAGAGATAGAGCAGGAAATGGCTGCTCTACAGTACACTAACCCAATGCTGCTGGAGGTGAGCAATTCTCCGGACACGCACACACAGCCACAATATTTCAATAAGCAACAAACATGAATCGTGTTGATTTTATACTCAACATTGAACATTGAATGCTTCACTGCCTGATTTATTTGACGTGTTTGTGATCATGATGGAAGCCCTTGGGTTCTAATGTGACTCCTCTTCCACCCTTCCTCCCAGCAACTGAAGATTGAGCGGATGGCTCAGCTACAGAACGAGCAGGGCATGCCTCCCCCTGGTGGTCAACCTGGGTCGATGCCCCCTTTCCCCGGCCAGGGAGGACCGATGCCACCACCTCCCCAAGGCTTTCCCCAGAACATGCCCCCGCAGCAGATGCCCCCACCCAACATGCCCCCGATGGGTCCAGGGGGGATGCAGGGCCCCTTCATGCCGCAGGGCCCCAACATGGGGCCTCCAGGGCCTCAGGGCCCTCCGCAGGGCATGATGGGACCTCCAGACTTTCATGGCCCCCAGGGCATGCAGAGGCACCCGGGGCCCCCCAGGAACATGGGCCCTCAGGGGCCCCACGGCATGCCTCCCGGCCCGCGGGGGATGCAGGGTCCTCCCCCCGGTGGGATGCAGGGCCCGCCAGGTGGCATGATGCCTCCACGGGGCATGGGGCCCCGAGACGGTCAGGGGCCGCCACAGGGAGGCATGATGCACCAGGACATGCGGGGCCCAGCGCCCCACGGCAACATGATGGGCGGCATGATGGGGCCTCCCATGGCCAGTCCCCCCAGGACTCACGGCAACATGCCCGGCCCGGGTATGGGCAACATGCATGGCATGGGCAACATGCAAGGACCCCCACCTGGGGGAATGCATGGACAGGGACCTCCGGGTCACATGCAGGGACCCCCTGGGAATATGCAGGGCCCTCCAGGGAACATGCAAGGACCTCCTGGAAACATGCAGGGCCCACCCCCATACATGCAGCAGGGTAAACCAGGACAGTTCAATCAGGTAATCAGTCATGGAAAAGGAAACCAGAGCCTCAAAGTAATTGCTATGTGTCGTCTTTATAGCAATTGCAGTCGTTGCTCTTCTTGGTTAATGTTACTTTTTTTTTATGTGTGTCTTGGTGTCTGATTATATAAATTGTTTTTTTCAGGGAGGACAGAACCCCGGTCCACAGCCGATGATGCATGGAATGTCACAGCAAGGACCCAATGGTAAAGACGGCTCCATGGAACTCCATGTCCTTCATTTTTGTCCTTTCTACCTTAGTCTGTCTAGACGTGTACCTGCTTGTACTGGACAAAAAGTAACCAGTTTGTCACTTCTTCTGTTTTTTTTCTATTGTTTGATCCCTTTCTCCCAAGGAGATGGTTCCCGGGGGCCTCCCAACCACCACTTAGGTCCGCCGCCTGATCGGCAGGGGCCAGGAGGCCCAGGGGGTCCAGGCCACGGCCCAGAGGGAGGCGGCCCGCCGTATTGGGGCGACAACAGGGAGGGCCGTCGTGGCCCACCCGAGTTCGAGGGCTCCGACGGTGGCTTCCACGGGCGCGGCGGGGACGAGGGTTGGAGGAGAGGGGGCTCCGAGTACCAGGGTGACCCCAGGAGTCACCGTGGAGGAGCCTCGGGGAACTGGGAGGGCCAGGAGAGGTACCAGCGCGACGGCGAGTTCAGAGGTCACGACAGGTAGCTGTATAACTATCTCCACTCGTAGGTCATGATGATTTGGAGTGTGTAACTGTCATCAAGGGGCCTGTGATCCTGTTGTGCTAACTCAGTCATAACTGATCATTTAAAACACCCAACCAGCTTCCTAATTTCCAGTTCCAGGCACAATTCAGTCCCCCTTCTTTCTTGTCGGCGTGTGAAGTTGTAAATGTTTTCTAAGCGGGTTGCGGCTGCTCTTGTGCACAGGTTCCGGCGGGGAGGACCAGGAGGCCCCCAGGGGCGCGGCAGCCGGAGCTTCCCTGAAGAGTACGGGGGCGAGGAGGGCTTCGAAGGCCAGGAGGACGTTGGCCAGGGCTGGGAGAGCCGGGGACGAGGTCGGCCACGAGGAGGAGGACCGCCCCGCGGAGGTCAGTCCACAAACACCACAAACTGCCCCCTAGATCCTCTCTGACCCTCACCTCCTGCACCCCCTCACTGGGGCGCCAGTAGTTCAGATGGGTTGAAATCCTGCAGGAAAGGGCTAGCATTGGCCCTTCTCCACTATGGGGCAAACCCCCAGTATCTGGGGCATGATTGAGGCCTCAGGTCGACCCTGGAGTAAGGCAGGGCCGAATCGGGGCTGAACCGAGGACTTTTGTAATGGAATACGATGCAACAATAAAACTACAGACAATTTAAAACAGTCCGGCAGCATTTGTTTAGGGATGCCTAGCAACAGAAGTGACTTATGTTTGTGAAGAAAAACAGATATATAAAAGCTTAGCAAAATAATTAAGGATACGGCTTCTTACAATTTTATGACTTGTTTATATGTCCTGTAATTAATTGTACTTATGCTCTGTAGTTGCTAAGCTCTGTTTAGAGTTTCTAGCATTGTTAGCTAATGTCCCTGATGTTACAGCTCCGGAAGCACCACACCGAGGCATCGGTGTTTAAGAACGGTGAAAAGTCACGGGCCAGCCCCTGGTCCTCAATGGAAAAGAGCCACAGGTGTCCTTGACACCAGCATCCGTGTCTTGACTCACGCCACAATAACCTTTTTAACTCCACTCCGCTCTCTCTTTATTTTTATTTTATATTTTTTATTTTGGTTCCCTCTCCTCCCCTCCCCTCTTAGCTCCTTTCTGTACCTTTTGCATGTTTGCTTGCCTTCAGTGGCCCCGGAGTGTAGCGGCACATTCTTAACGGGTCATCTTTCTTCTCAGGAGGTGGAAGGAAGGGCTTGCTCCCCACCCCTGACGAGTATCCCCCTCACTATGAGGGAGGAAGAAACCAAGAGGGCTGGGAAGGGGGTAGAGACCCAGGTAAACCTAAACGCTAAGGGCTTTGTGCTGTGTGCCATAGTGTGAGTGCTGAAGACGGCTAAGTTTTCCTTTTTGGGGAGGGCGGGTAGTGTAGCGATGATGTAGGGGAGTGTTGTTGATGCATAGATAAGGTAGCGTAGATAAGGCTAGTTAAGAAAGGGTGTTGGTTAAGATAGGCCTGTTTCATATAGTTTGTGCTTGTGCAGGTGCTTTTTACTGAGACACAGGGATCACCCTGGGAGTATGGAGTGCTCTGCTCTCCACCTGTGTGTACTGAAGTTGCTCCTTGTGTTGCATTGCTTTTTTTGGCTACCAAGCCCAAATTGAAAACCATCTTGTGTGTGTGTTCCGGCTGGATGTGCGTGCGTCTGTATTTACCTGCGTGCGTGCGTGCGTGTGTGTGTGTGCGCGTGTACATGTTCATGTAGGTCATGAGGGCTACAGAGATGGACCACGACAGGATCACCACGACAACCCGTCGCCTGCTGGCCGAGAGCGCTCGTCTTCTCTGCAGGGCATGGACATGGCGTCCCTGCCGCCACGAAAGCGTCCGTGGCACGACGGCCCGGGCTCCAACGAGCAGGACTCTCCCGGGGCCGGGCCAGAGGACCGAGGAGCAGGTGAGGGAGACGCACCCCCACATGAACGTTCCTCTTCCAACCGGCTGCCCCGACTGCAATCCCACTTTATCCTCAATGTAGTCTAGCTCATATGTTGTGGGGGGCTTAAAATATTGGCACAATGTTAATGAAGTCTTGTAATGGCTTCCAAAAAAAGGCCTTTTTAAGAATGCAATAGTCCCTTCCAGAAGTCCCGCCCTCTGTAGTTACTGTTGCTAGGCCTGTCAAGCTTTCGCACCCGGGCACGTCTACTACATTGGAGGAGAACCGGGATTTTTTAATCAAATGTAATTTACAAAGACATCGTACCACACTGAAAGCTCATACTTTGTCACTAGCGACCTACATCTGTTCTCTGTCAAATACAGTTGCATTTTCAGCTCTGAACAAAACCGTTCATGAGTTATTTAAGCAAAAGTCGAATGTACGTGTTTTTTCGTTGGTTCCTCCTGGCCGGTACGAATGAAACAGGCGGGGGGCAAAACTAACATACAGTTTTAGCTATGTACTTCCAATAACATCAATATTTGACAACATAACATGTTGCCATGTCGCTTGCCTAGTTACGGGTTGCTAAGCCACGATTGGCCTGTGATGGTTTTCGGGCGTGGCTTTGGAAGGGTCACTTGGGATGGGGGGGGAAAAACCCCATAAAACTATTGTAATTGAACAAAAATATTTTACAGGTGCTGTTGTTTTAACAAAATCTGGAAAAAAGTGATATGTGACCCTGTAAAGCGGAACCAGTCGTTTCGGTAAAATTAATTAAATTAAGTTATTGTGCTCACGTGAACGGCCATAAACTAAGCTTTCCAACGATATGTATATCGAGGGTATTACACAAACTATCGCTAAGATAACAGCATCCAAAGTTGACATGGTTCTCCTGTCACGATATGCCAGAAGAGGAGAAATCACCCTTTTAAGCAGCGCGTGCACAACGGGAATGACAGCAAATGTGTTGAATCTTCGCCGGGTTTAACAGTCAAAACGTATGTTTTTCTGTGAAATGCGTTCACGATATGAAACTGTAGACTGTATACAGTCGAATGAGGCGAAAACGTGAAATTCAACATTTTAACCCGGAAGTTTGTTATTGTTGATTTTCTCAAAATAACGTTGTGCGCAAAACGACTGATTTCGCTATGAATGGTCACATATCTGTATTGGTGACTAACTTGCTGATTCTCCTGTCTCAGGTCGACCGCCCCCGCGAGAAGAGGGTGGCTACGGGCCCCCGGGGCGGGGGGGGCGAGGAGGCTGGGGCCGGGGAGGCGGCTCAGACCGGGGCGGAGGCGGCCCTGGCTCGGGACCAACCACACGCCGCGGGTCCATGCGGGGCGGCCGCGGCCGATAGGACCGCGAGCGAGAGCCCGGGGCCCCTGAGGACGGAGGAGCGGACGGCACTGAGAGGAGCCCGCAAGACTCCCAGCCACCACAGACGCCCGGGGCTCTGACCACGGGTAGGCCAAAGGGTGTTTATTGGACATGTGACGTTCCCCCCCTCCCCTGTCTCTGACCGGGCAACGTGAGGGGCGGGGCTCTAACTTTTCACTCTGGCCGGTTCCTCACGTGAGGTGGTGGGTGTGTCGGCCTGCTGGGCTCCTTGGGCCTGCTCGTGGTGACTGAATGAAGTGAAAAACTGAAGTCCACTGCTCTCTCCGGAGAGCAGTAGATGTCTGCCACAAACCTCTGGACAATGTGCACCCCTCACTCTAGCTGTTGGACTGATGGCTCCGTGCCCTTTTGTTTGTCTTTCTCTCTCTTTTTTCCCCCCTGTGTGTATGGGTTTTTTTCAGCTGGTTGGTTATGGATGA
The DNA here is from genome assembly GCF_963854185.1 of Sardina pilchardus. Taxonomy (NCBI): domain Eukaryota; kingdom Metazoa; phylum Chordata; class Actinopteri; order Clupeiformes; family Clupeidae; genus Sardina; species Sardina pilchardus. Next base: position 28,373,387 of record NC_084995.1, on the reverse strand, counting down.
GTAAGCCTAAATGGTGTGGTGCTCTGATGTCGATCAGTCACATAATGGGTGCTTTCGTGTCAGAACTTTGTGTATGATGCAGAGCACGGCACAGCTCACGTGCCAGTCACTGTTCAACGTGCCCCCACCCCCCCGGCCGGTCTCGCCTGTGGTCAGAGGGCGCCGGCTGACCGGTACTCTAACCCAGCCACCCTCTCCCTGGACTGATGTGGACCCTTCAGACCTCCATCTCTGGCCAGAGCCATGTCCATCGGGAGGAGAAATTACTTCCAGGCTGAACATGAGATGAACATGCTGATAAATGGCCTCTAGCCACTCTTTCCCGGCTGTGGACTCTCCCGTCTGTTCAAATTTTCCTTTTTGTGTAAAATAATGGAACAAAATGATTCTGTAACATTACCAGGCCACTCATGAGAATCGAGGCTTGCTGGCTTTGTTTCTAAATGTACAGTTTGTCAAGAGATTGTCATCGTTCTGTCCTTTTTTTGTATGAGACTACAATAGAATTTGTGCAAAATTTGTATAAATTCATCAGTCTGGTTTTTTGTTGTGTGTATGTCACCAGATAAAATGGTAATGTTTCATCACTGCAAATAAGCCATCTGTTAGCTGCAAACACACTTGGAATATATAATCATGGCCCTCTGAGATGGAGTAAGAGGAGTCCACATTTGTACACCCCCTTATGTAGTGCATCCTTATGTGGGTAGCTACATGCAACAGCGCTACACTCTGGGGGCATGCCTGTGAGCCCCCATGTACATGCCCACAGTGCTGTAGCTGCCTGCTTGTGTTAGCTGCTGGTTCTAGCCATTTTTTGTTTGTTATTTTTTGTACAGACAGTACAAAACGGAGATCTATGCGAAAAATTGCCGGATTCCTCCTTTAACTCAATCGGTTAGGTGTTAAAAATGATTTTCCTCAGATCAGGTTGAGTCTTATAGAAGAAAAGTTGTGAAAAACATACTGATGTGAAGGTTTTGTATTTTGGGGCACAGGCCAGGGTCAAAGCTTTCAAAGCTGCACTAAAGAAGATTTGCTCTCGGGTGCACCGACATCAGTCTGTGGAAAGAGATCTCCAAATTCCTATAGCAAAGTGGCTGTTTTCCATTTGATTTTGGAACTGCTCTTACCCGAACACACAAAGTTGCTAGGTCGGTTATCGCCTATAGCGGGTAACACAGACAAGCTCAATGGTGTTTTATGCCCCCAACGGCACCTTCCAGGCAGCACACCCTAAAAGGCACTATCTCTACCCTATTCCTAACCCTAACCCCCTCAACCCTCATCCTACCCCTAAACTGAGGGGAGTAGTGCCTTGAAGGCAGCGCTGCCTGGAAGTCACCATTGAGGGCAAATAATACCAAAGACCCCCAGGGCTCTGGCAGAAGTGCTGTTTCTCATGTTATGAGGTTATGTGTCATCAAAATGATTTTGGAAATGTTTAGGTAAAAAAGCTCTTAAGGGTGCCTTTAATGACTTCAGAGACATTCCACGTGGCCACCCAAAGACTACAAAAAGGAGGACAAAGTCCAGCTGTCCTAATCAACTTGTGTTGCAGTGTAAGGTTGTTGGAAGATTGCACTTTTCTTCACATTTACAAAGGATGAGAACTTTGACCCAAAGATGAGGTAGACAGCAGTGGTGTATGATGAATGATAATCAAAAGAACTCATTATGTGAAGCCTGGTTTAACAGTGAATAAGGTGCTTTTCTAACCTCTTTGAGAGTGAAAACCTTTCTAGTGATGTCAGAGTTTGGTAAAGCAAGCAAGAAAAGTCATACGGGTAGGCTGGGTGAACCCTGCCTCACCTGCCGGCGAATTTGGATTTTGCCCAGCAGCTCAGGCTGGAAACCTGTACATCTATCTCCTCTGTTCCCCGCCAGAACATTTGGCTCCAATCACAAATTAGCTTATCCAAAAGATGCACCGGATCGTTGGTCTGATTGGTTGAAGGATTATCCAAGCATACAAAGCCATGATTTGAACGATGCCATTAGAGCTTGACAGTCCTGCCCCTTCTACGAGACAGAACGCCTCTCCTGCAATAGAAGTCAAGCACAGACTCCCCATACTAATGTTCAATCTTAAACGATTGAGCTTAGTATGGTGATAGCCAGACTACCATACGGGTCTATTTGGGGAGTTGTCTCACCCTTTTTACTTTCACTTCCTGCTAGAGCCACTGCTGACCACCATCAGGGGGTCAGGATTTGGAGGGTTAGCTTCAGCCAGTTAGCATGTCATTTGGCCGCCGACATCTTTGAAAAAATGGCGTTCCATGGTTGTACCATATCCGGCACCAGCGCATGCACGAGACAGCTCATGCACGAGCTGTCTCAGCTCATGCACGAGTTTCAATTTCGGCACGAGCGTCCTCGCGCGTCCATGTCGATAACGCATTCTAGAATACATAAATAAAATGACTGACGACTAGGATTAAGTTACCGATACTTGATGCCTGTGCATTATCATTATACCAGGCTTTGTGAATAAAAGAAAAAAGCAAATGTCGTTCTAATAGGTTACTATTATTTGCATTAGACTATGTATGAGTTGGCAAGGTATGATAAGACATTCTAGGAAATGCGAAGAAATTCTCTAACTAAACCCAATTATTAACCTACTCGCTGTCGTGTAGGCTAGGCTATGAAAACTGTTTTAAAACGCTCAGCTGCAGACCTGTAGCCTAGTTCATAACAACGCAGCGCTGGGGGTCACAGCCTACAGTAGGTAACGGCAAAAGTTTCCGACAGTGACAGCAGACTTAAAATGCATGCTGCTCGAAACATAACACATGGATGCGCGCTTCTACCGGTAAGCCTATAATATGCGTTTGCTTCATTTTGTCTGTCTACAAATGTAGGTTTAAACTGCAAATTCACAGTGGGTGCAGCACAAATAGCATATCTGGTATCCACACGTTTCTTACATCCCATGAGTCATTTTCGTCGGGTAGACAGCCTATTGCGCACATAACATCCTAGGCTACAGTCAGTTCAAAGCATTTACTATGGGGATCATATTTATGTGTAGGCCTATGCTAAGTGAATTCTTGCTCAATATTGACTCGCCATGTTTATTAGCCTATATCATGACATATGAATATCACATTATAGGATTTCGAGACAAGGGGCAAACTTCTGCACCACCATCCCCAACTCAAATAATTAAATACATTTGCGCCTGAACGATAGGAGCGCGTTCACGAACACCTTCTCTCACTCTCCAATCTTCATCAACGATGTACCTATGTTGTCTCGTTGTAACGTGGAACCTAATTGGCTCATTCTAGCTGGTGACGGAAATGGACACCCATGGAACGCCATTTTCTCAAAGATGGCTGCGGCCAATTTCAAACTTTTTTGGCTGAAGTAGCTAGCCTAGCATCGGCCATTGAAATGAATGGGGGCGGGACTTAGTCCCTCTCTCCAGTTCTTATAATACCTCCATGACCACCATAAAGTACAGCAGAATTATTTCAAGCATATATCTAGTCTATTATTCCCCCTGAGTGGGCAACAGAATTTATACACAAGTAAGGCATTCAGCATTCTGAAACTAACTGTATTTTCTCACTCCAGTGTTCAGCAACCCTAACTGCAGCTGAGACTACTAAGATGGTGCTGATAGGTTCTGTTATTTAGACCAGGTCGGCTACAACAATTCAAAGAAAAGCATTAGGAAGCTTAGGCAATTTTAAGCCTAACACGAACAGTAATACCACATGAATCTAGATTACAGCATTTCACTTTGAGTGATTGTGGAGGCATTTTCCAGAAACTGATCATTGCACTCTTTATTGTGTTAACATGCTCTCAAAAGGTCACCACATTGAGATTCAACTCGTTTTCAAATCATCACATTTGCGGCCGGCCTCATGTCAATAGTAAGGCTACGTGTAGGTAGGCAATTGTTCAAACGAAAGTTTCCTTCCCTTCAGGAAATAGTTTTAATTGTTTATGGAATGTCACTTAAGAGTCATCACAGTTTCTACAGTTCCTGCACAGGATTCAAGACCGTAGGTCTAACATGCTGGTCACATTTTTCCCCCTCTTTCAAAACATGGTCCCTTTAATAAGTGGAGATTGCCCCATAGTCAGTACAGCAGCGTCAGTGTATTACAAGTTGCTATGAGAAAAATAGGTGTTTATGGTCTAGACATCGGCGTTGTTACTCTGCGATGTAGGACTTCGAAAAGAGTCCCGAAGTGCCATCCAAAACAGCTAAGATCAGAGCGCACAGCAACGCATCGTCAAAATTAGTCCACAACCTCAATTCAAAATTGTTCAGATTGGCATGGTTTTGCCGGTTACTGTTCTCTTGATGGCTGACGCTGCCATCCCACCAACAAACCGCATCCCTGCAGTCCCACCAGGCAACAAGGCAACCACATAGCCCACGATCGCAGCTATCTGAAGGCCTGCTCCCAGTGCTGTGAGTATTGTGCTATGGAGGCTGAGCGCAGCGTAGAGAGTACCTCCAAGTGAACAGAGGTAAACAACTGCTCCTGGCGTCGGTGTTGCGATGAGCTTGCTAGGTCCTCGCAGTATTGCCGCGCCGAGGAGAGCAAAAAGGGAGCCCAGAGACCAGAGAAGCGCAAACTTCCGTGCTTTAAGCAAGAGTAAAGGCGCATACAAGGCTGAGAGTCCAAAGCACAATGCCGAGAAGAAAATACAGGTCCCAAAAGCAACGAGCCTTTGCGAACGGCTCATACCCGGCAAACAAGGGTCTGGTTCGGAGGACCATGGCCAGGAAAATCCGCTGCTTGTCCCCTGGCCTGTAGATCCGCGGCTACTAGAATTGGAAAATGGACTTGACCACTTCCCAAACCAGCTCCCGGGAACTGACGCCGATTCATCTATGTCTATTGTTGTGCTAGAACTGGACTGAGATATCGTTTTTGCACCTTTTGACTGTGCCAAATACTCTTGTAGTTGTCGATTCAACTCTGCCATGTTTCCTCATAAGTTGCCGTAGAAGGTGCATGGATGGAATGATAACAGGAAGTGGTCAGCTAATGCACAGTCAGAGCGATCTCCAGTAGATCCGGTTTTTCAGCTCAGAGACGAGCTCCAGAGACGCCAGCCCAGATAAGCCAAAATAAGAGTTTCCACACTTCCTGTTTCAATTTCTGGATGGGGGACGTCAAAAAATAAAAATAAAAGCCCGAGAATCGCTTCTCGCGGTGGCAGGATTGTACGACATAGATGGTCAAAACTGCGATGTTTTCTTGACATTAAATGATGTAATTATTACTTCTCACCAATACATGATCAAAACTAATATACCTCGATGGTTGCTCGACATTCATTCACATAGGCTATTCACTTCTCGCGATGGGAAAGCATAGCACAGAATAAATTCGAAAAGCACGAAAAGCCACGTGGCCATACCATGTCATTACACCGCTAAGCGAAAAACCTAAACGGCTCCGGAATCCCGACAGTGATACGGATCACTCCCAAAATTGAATCGTTTCTTCCTTGGGTGATTTCTGACCTTCTCTGAAAATTTCATCGAAATCCATCAATCACTTTTTGAGTTATCTTGCTAACAAACAGACAGACAGACAGACACACAGACAGACAGACAAACCCAGATGAAAACAACTTCCTTAGCGGAGGTACTAAAACACAGGACAAGGAAAAGTATAGAGTTATGCCCAGAAATGCATGCCCTAAAAGGTAGACTTTGATTTGAACACTTTTGATAAGCGAATGTAAGTGAACACTTGCATACTGTTTTAATTACCTGTGTGTGCGTGCTTTCAAGAGATTTGATTCCTAATGTAATTTGACTTGTAAAGTGGAATCAATAAAGTACAGTATAAATGTGTGTGTGTGTGTGTGTGTGTGTGTGTGTGTGTGTGTGTGTGTGTGTGTGTGTGTGTGTGTGATCAGAGAGGGCATATATGCCAGCTCCCTGGAGGATGTCCTGGCATTCGCGACCACCTCGGACACTTTGCCCGCCATGGGCAACCAATAGGCCTATGTGAAGACATGTGTACCATCATTGCAGTCATTTTCGCCTGCCTGGCGTCCACCTGCATTAAACCGAATGGCCTATTGACCTCTGCAGGCCTAATTGATTTTCACTGTTGACGCAAAAGTTGTTAGGCTGAGAAAACTAAAAACTGTGTACTATACCTTCAATATAGGGGTCAAATCTGTTATATGCGAGTGTTTTGATATTAAACATGATTTGTATGACATCACCCCATGACATCTATGCTGAATGTGTGGAAACTTAACATGAATTGACCAATCACGAACATCTCGTATCTACTGTATACAGTATATAACCCATGCATGGCATTGCAATCCTTCTTGCATGCAATCACTGCTTCATTGTTATTCAGCGATTATTGCATTCTCTTTTGACAGCATACTACATTATTAGCTGTTTTGCATTTGTTTAGGCCTACTTAAACACTTGTTTCAACTGTGACAATTAGATGACAATTGTTTTTGAATCAGTAGATTGTTCCTCTCTCCAGCAACAGTAAAACCATCCACCAAAGCCATTGCGAATTTGAGATATGCCTCTTAAAAATGACCAAAATCTAGAGGGATGAAAATTCTCCTTTCAGTGGTTCAGATAACCACCTAGTGCACCTTTTCGTCTATAAAAATAGGGAACCTATAGGCTCTATGGAAATATAAAGCTTATGTTATAATCAGGATAGCCATTGCAATTTCAGTCATTTTCAGCCATGAATTGTTTGATTTTTGAGGGTCTCTGAGGGGGGTCCCAGAACTCCATAACAAAAAAGCTGGAGGGTAATTATATGGCTGTATAGTTCCACATACATCACACATACAAAGTAGCCTATGAGCCGATATGGCCGCCCCCCACCTTCTGACCTCTGCCTGGTTTTCTCATGCAATGACTCTTAAATACACTCTAAAAACGTACCATTAAAAACTGGAGTAGGAAAAAGACAGAAAAAATGATATTGCATATGTACTCTTTCCTTGATGAAACCATTAATTTGGCATCAGCGTTGTAAATTATTTGCTGAAGAATTTGAAAACTGTTTGCCTTCCACTCTACATTCCACAAAAAAACAAACATCAAACCATTGTAGCCTAAGGGCAAGCACAGAAATATGCAAGTATGAAACACATGTCAGAGAAAAGCTGGCGAGAAACGTTTACCTCACATCAAATGGAAAAACCCATTGCATGACCACTCCTCTTTTTCATTCCGTTTCACATTGTCCTCCTCTGTGTTTGAGTAGCCACATCTGCGCACATGGTCCTCCACAAAACACACAACCACGATTACATTATGAATAAAACATATTTCTATTACAAATGCCCTTCAAAACAAATTAGCATCCAAAATATATGATATAGGCAAACAAGAGCTATAAATTAAGTTCAACTAATCTAACTATAATTGAGAGTTACAGAGAGGTTCCACATCATTGGGATTGTTGATGTGTGGGCACTTAATAAACAATGGACTCTCCACCTCCTGTGTTCAGACCCTCTCATGAAAAAAATGTCATTGAGCTGAGCTCAGTGTATTATGAGCCTGCACTGACTGATGTGACAACAGGAGGCTTAATTAAAAAGGAGAGGAAGGGAATCAATACGCGCCTCTGTTGCTGCTATACAGCCCTTTGCTTTTGTCTTCAAGTGTGTTATCTGTTCAGATCTGAGCTCTTACCGCAACAGACCACAACAACATGTTCCAGGTTTGACTGTCTCTAAAAAAAGCTTTTATTGACAGATCTACATCACAGACCTTAAGCAGCAATCACCTATGGATTCACTGTTTAATTACGCATGCACCAATACAGAAAAGGGCTTCTGAGAGTTCTCCAGCATTGTGGGCTTGCCTCTTAAACTGGCTGAACATATTTGAACTTCAGCTGTTTTCATCTCCAGATATTTTACACTGATACACATACTAGTTATTATACACAAATTAAAACATCTGGTGGTTGTATATTATAGAAATTCTTATATTCTTATGCATGTATGTATGGGATTTGTGCTGGGGGGAAATATTGGCCCTACGGGAACAATAATAACTTCATGAAGCTGACATAACAGAATGCATTTAGGCTGGCTCCCAAATGATATAGCCAGGTGAGTTTTACAACAGTGAGTTTAACATGCAGCTGTTTCACACAGACAAGGTTGGTTAACCTCAATTAGATTTTTTTGTGACACGATGTGATCTTTGTCTTAATGGCAATACAATTATCTCACAGCACAATGATCATTACCGCTTGATACAGATCATGGTTCCTTTTGTGTCATAATCCCTTAGAGTCCGCCATCTAATCACATTTACCAACATTGTAATTATTGTAGCTTGTGCATAAACTACAGACATGCTATGAAAACATTTTGTTTTAATGTTGATGTCTCCAAGAACTGTCTGTTAATTTATTCATCAAAATCATCAACGATTTTATTCTGAAACTAAATAACAATGCAGTGGTGCAAAGTCAGTCATTTTTAATGTATATTATCTGAATACATCTTTTCAGAAGTTTCGTGGCTGCATCAACTCTGGGTTCTAGAATGTTTTAATTAAGATGGGGTAATAAAATATGACTCGACGCATTTTGCTTTATTTATAGGAAGGTCTGTTTAGAAAACACGCAACAGAGGAAGAGCGCCGTTTCTCTGGCCAGTCATCACCGGCGTTCCCGCGACGCTCTGGCAAGGCTATTGTATTGCGCAGTGCATAGGCTTCCGTTGCGCACACCGTTTGGGTAGACGCGCTGGGTGTACACATAACAGACGACGAGAGGAAACAAGTAATGACAGGAAAACATGCCTAATACCTCACTAGGTTGGATATGCTACTAGCTGTACATCAGGAAAGCATGAATGCTGGAACATGCGTTAAACTTTGAGAATAAACGCGTCGTGGGAAAAGTCCATGGAATACCCTTATTTCTGGAAAGCATCAGGTAAGTGTTGCTCTGATATTTAACAATCAATCAAGCTGGTAAAAATACTTAAGTAGTTAAATTTCTTCGCTCCATATATGCTATCTGCTTCAAATAATAGTCTACAATTCAGGAATTATGCAGACAGATTTAAATAAAATTACTTTTCCCATTAGATTTCTCTCAAACCGTGATTTGAAGTTAAAGACATATTATTTAGTGACACACTGATTCTGAACTTTACTGAGAACACTTTACGCAAAAACACTGGATGGCCTAATATCATTGCGCCCTGCTCCTTCATGCGCGCGACGCGCGCGCGAACGAGTGTGTGATAACATCTGCTTCTCTAATTATAGGCAGTACCATCCATTCTGGGAATGGATGCACACGACGTTGGAAATGTTTCTCAGGACGAAGTGTTCGGCTCTCAAGTTAATACCTCCAGCCCACCATCGACCGTGCAAGATGAACTCTTTCTTCTGGAAGACAGTACCAAACTAATAGGAGTTCAAGTGGTTTTAATAGTTGCCTACAGTACCATAATTCTTTTTGGGGTGATAGGTAACTCTCTCGTTCTATATGTTGTGTATACATTTAAAAACTTGCATACCGTGACAAACTTTTTCATAGTAAACTTGGCCGGGGCAGACCTGTTGGTGAACACCTTGTGCCTACCCTTCACCCTCATGTACACGCTCCACGGCGAGTGGAAGTTTGGGTGGACACTTTGCTTCATGCTACCTTACGCCCAAGGCCTTTCGGTGTACGTCTCTACTATAACACTTACTGTGATAGCGATGGACCGTTATCGCAGCATCGTCTATCACATGGAGACTAAAATGTCTCGGAACATGTGCGCGGTGGTCATAGTTTTGACCTGGGTTGCCAGCGCAATTCTGGCCAGTCCACTAGCCATCTTTCGCGAGTATGCGTCCTTTAACGTGACACCTGAGCAGTCCATACAAGCGTGCACGGAGAAGTGGCCAGATGACGGTGTTGACGGGACCGTGTACAGTGTTGCCACCTTTCTACTACAGTACGGCATTCCACTTTCCATAATCTGCTACGCATACGCTCGCATTTGGATCAAGTTGCATAGGCATGTAAGTCCAGGGGGTGGAGGCCGAAACGACCGTCAACGACGCCGCAAGAAAACTACAAAGATGCTGGTGGCTGTGGTAGTGGTGTTTGCCCTCAGCTGGTTGCCTCTTCATTCTTTTCAACTCGCCGTTGACTTCCATAGCAGTATTCTCGACATGAGAGACTTTAAACTGCTCTACACCGCCTTCCACGTAACTGCCATGTGCTCGACTTTTGCCAACCCGTTTCTGTACGGCTGGATGAACCGGAACTACCGAAGTGCATTCACTGCTGTGTGCAAGTGTATCTGGACAGCTGACGGGGCAGGGGCCGACAGGGGTCAAGTCAGAAGAATGGAGAAGGAAGGAAAGGACATAAGCTGTCTGTATCACGTAACGAATGTTTAAGTTAAGATCTGTGGGCATTATCCATGTGGTTTACGCTGCACGGTGAACACAGGTCTACCCATTGTAGGGCATAAGGAAGATAATGTAAGGTAATTGAGGTGAAGGTGAAGTCACAGCTGAGGTAATGTCGAGATGAGAACTGCATTTGCTGGTCCCTCAGTCTGCTGGCAGTTATTAGAGCAGTCGTATAATAGGCTATGCTACTGCATCCATTTCAATAAGTAGGGTTTGCGTAAATACTTACCTGATACTCTTTCCTTTTGCGTTTTGTAGACCTACTACAGCAATTGTGATTGTGAGACAGCCAAATATATTTTAACCTGTTTTTTGTTATTATTTTTTAGTTAAATGTCCAGTTTGGACTTTGGTGAATGAGACTATTGCTTGCATTATATATCCCTGTAAGTAAAGAAGTTGTCGCAGAACAATATAGATTCTTAAATTCGTTCCAATTCATGTATTGTCAAATTTATTGATAGAGGAAAGAATCATTTTAACTGACCATAAGGTATTGCTTTAATGTGTATCTGAGCCTGAATCACAGTTAGTATTATTATGTTGGAATGTGTGTGTATAAGGACTGCATACAAAAATACTGATGTCTGACAAAAATATTCAAATTGAATGCATTCTGTAGAAATCATTGTGAGCGTGTCATCATCAAATAAAAATATAATGATGAATGTCCCCTGCTAGTAGCAAGAAATGGCATTTAAGTGCAGTCAATGTCTTGGGGGTCTTAAGCACAGTCAGTGGTGTTCAATATGAGCTTAAGTTGCAGATAGTTACCTAAGAGGCATATGATGGCTTCTCTTAAATTAAAATGTCCTTTTTCAAAAATAGTGTTCCTTAAGTCGCACGATATACCACAAACCACAGCTATGGATATTGTACCCTTGAGAACTGGTCTGGAGGTAATCAATCATTGCTTAAAGGCATTTCAAAACCAGTAGATTTTCCATGAAATGAAATTAATGTTATTGCCAACAAATGAAAAGACAGAGGGAAATGATCATGTAACTGTAAAACTATAACAATGTTAAATTATATTGATGCTTTTAAGAATCAAGAATAACATAACCTTTGCTCTGAAATGGTGAGCTGGCTATTCAATATGTTTATGAGTACAGTCACTACAAAAAAAAGAACAGTGAATGCTGCCGCAAACTGATTAAATTGATTTTGATCCGTTCCTCCTGCGTCCTCTCCCTTTTCCTTTCCTGGACTGCAAATACCTCTAAATTCCTCCACTGTGGACCAAAGGTCAGTGGGGTTTTCTTCTCCAAGGCATCACTATCAAAATAACAAAGTGAGGGCAAGTAAGGAGAAGGACATACTCTAGAAGGGAGAGGTGGAGCTCTCCATCCCCTCATCACAGCACTGGCCTGCACTACCCTCTTGTGGCATCTTTTCAGCCAGGCTGATTCAGGAAACACAGCCACTGTGTTAGGACACAGTTTCATCACACATTTGCTTTTCATTCAGGTAATGACTGTAGTTGACAGTACAGATGGCAAAGCATTGTTTAAACTAAGAGCTTGAGCTAGTGTTGTTTCATCGTGTGAGTTTCAATGTATTACATAATCTATCTCTTAGTACTGATTGTGCTGCTACAGATATGCTGTGGAATCAAGAAAAAACAATACCTGTTGCATTAAAAAAAAAAATCATGATTTCCTTTAGTTCTTTTGTAAACATATACAATAAATAACAAGTCCCTATGAAATTACAAGCATTAAAAAAAAAAAAAAAAGAAAACGCAATAAGGCTTTCCCAGCAGCCAACATGACCGTAGCTCTCGTGGATGTTCGATGTTTCAGACCTCAACAGACTGCACATGTAGGGATTCGTTGGAATCACTGATTATTGCCGAGTCAAGATGCCGCATAAAGCACAAGCTTTATCCTAATTCCAGGAAGTCTCTAGTGAGCACACAGGGCTCCGTGTGCAGCAGCTGGTGGGTGGCTGTGCATTCTGAGTGTTGCATTAGGAGGGTCATTTTCCAAAAGGCACAGTTTTGTTCGGGGGGCTCCAGGCAGGCCGAGGCTCATCCCGAAGAATGGCTTGGATCCGTCTCTCATTCTTCTCTCGTTTTAGTTGGAATTCTTTTCTTTTCTGGGAAAGAGGGGTTAGAGAAAATCTTAAAAGAATGCAAACAAAAATACCAATAATGTGTGACATCAAGGATGTATAGGTCCAGAGGGAAGACCTGGGAAGATCAATAGATATTCCATCCTCATACATCTCCGAAGCAAACAATAAATATTCCTTCAATTTGTCATTCGTCTCCAGTGGCAACAACATACGTACCATCCATTTCTCATACATCTCCAAAGCCAGCTGGTCCTTCTCTTCCTTTTCATATCGCTCCTCCTCCTGCTTCTCTTCCTCCTTTCTTCTTTCTGTCTTTGTTTTTTCTTGGATGACATCCTTTTTCGTCTCACTCCTAGAATTGTATGCAGGAGGAAAGTTATTCCCTGCACAACACTTTAACTAGGGGTTAACTTGGTCTAATTTTTAATTTCATTATATCACTATTACAGTTTTTTACGATTGTTTACACACTAAAATATTTTTTTTCACACAATTAGCAAAATTTTACTCCAAGGAGCAAAACACCTCCACAGATTTGCACAACATTACACACAATGTCTGCTTCACCCATTTTGCAAAACATTACACACAGTGATTTGTATAACTCTACACACATTTCCACACCTTAGACACAGATAAGGATTGTGAAGTTACTTCCTTGTCATTACAAAGCCCCGGATTGCCAATGACTACACTAATGAACGAATTGGATAATCACATCCACCAGGTGTGTAAGCACACATGTGCAAAATTGAAAACGCAGCACTCAGGTGTGCTATACAGTCTTGTTGCTTTTGCAGTTGCTCTTCAGAGTCAAAGTGTATGTACTTTATGCAGTAGTTTTTGTTTGTCTACAGATTTTATTTGTTCAATTGATTTCATTGTTGGTTGATTACTGTAACTGATTATGGTTAGAAATACTGTAAGTATCGAAATAAATACTTGAAATATTCAGTCTACAGCAGTCTTCAGTGTTGTACAAGTTTATAGACCTATTTATGTACACTTTCCCTATGTCGAACTAATCATGAAGAATGTTGTGGGTTTGTCACTATTTTTTGGACATCTAAATGATCCCTTACATAACAATGTCTGGGCAAAAATCTAGCACATGCTATTTCCTAATTTTTCTTTTTACAAATGCGTTTTGCATTTATCACTGCAGTGTGAAACTGGCTGCAATAGTGTCTGATCATTGATGACTGTGTTTGTTAAATGACAACTAATAGCATTTTTACAAATATGTGTACAGTATATGTTTTGACTGAAGTGTGTATGTTTTGACTGAAGTGTGTTTGTTTTGACTGAAGTGTTTCATTTTGCAAAGAATCTAGGAATTATGCAAACTGAGTGTGGCGTTTGGATACCTGTGCTTAAATTTTGTTAAAAAGAACTTGGTTTGAAAAATTGTGTGTAAGCAATTGAAAAAAACTGTAATGCAATATACTGTAACTTGGTCTAATTTTCAATTTCATTATATCACTATTAATGCAACCTTATTATGATCGCCGATAGTGTAGCTAGCTGTCTCTTTTTCTTCAGTATTTTTGTGTCAATGATTCCCGGAACACTGAAAGACCAGTGGGCTTGGTGGGCATGTACTGTAGCCCCACAAGGATGACACAAAGCCATTGACTTTCGTTTTGATCCGTCGCCCACCTGCTGCACTAGACACCCCCCTAGGATGACCAATTATTTTCTGTATGTTGGTGTCAAGGGGCCATCTCAACCCATCCTATAACCACACATTTGCGGTATAACACCACCTAGATAAAAATGAGAACGCAAAAAAGGTATCTTTGGGCTGACAGTTGGCTTAAGTGTAGGATCATTTCAACACTCTCTGAATGCATGGCAAGTTTCACGGAATTCCGTTCCGTTCAGCTGTATTTGGCTGTATTTAATATTTCAAACCAGCTATGTTAACCAAACACAAGATTATGTACACAAGAAGGGTTGTTTGCATGTCTGGCTATGTGTGTGCGTACAATTCAAAGTTCAGTGTTATTCAGTGTGTAGTGTCTGTAGTCGCTCAATGGTGTTTTTTTTGCCCCCAACGGCACCTTCCAGGCAGCACAGCCTAAAAGGCACTACCTTTACCCTATTCCTAACCCTAACCCCCTCAACCCTCATCCTACCCCTAAACTGAGGGGAGTAGTGCCTTGAAGGCAGCGCTGCCTGGAAGGCACCATTGAGGGCAAATAATACCAAAGACCGTCTGGTAGTCCTACCATTTGGAGAACGCAGAAGAGGCATCTCTCTTCCTCTCTTCTTTGTCCATCTCTTTCTTCTGCTTCAGCTTATTTTCGATCTGACTTTGTTTTCTGATTCTCTCCTTCAAAATCTCATCTTGCTCTTGTTTCCATTTCTCAAACACCTGTGAAATTAGACACAAGGTAAAATGTTCAAACTTGAATCCCAACACTAGGCCACAGTAAAACAAATCTTAAAAATTGGTTTCCATGTGAAGTAATTTGCTGCCCTGAATTCTACTTAAAGGTACTATACTGTATGTATGAACGACCACTAGTGTTTACAACAGAATCAAAACATTTGAGAGCATTAAGTAGGCTAATCTGGCAATCCAAAGATAGAGATGCTACTAGCTGTGCGACTGGTAAACTGGCAGAGGGTGGCGCAGTAGGCCAAAACACAAACTCAAAACATATACTGTATCTTCAGGCTGCAAATGAAAATTTGAATTATGAATATCCTGGCTGTAGCATTGTTGTCAGTAAAGCCAGTATTTGAAAATACATTTTTTTTCATCTCTGAAGGCATATTATGGTCATTTTATTATTTATTACAATAACTGTCCTATATATAGCACATTTAAACCACACATGTTCATGCCAGTACCAAGATAATTTTTTGTATGAGTGATTTACCTTTTTTGCTGTTTCTTTTTTCTCTTCTTTTTCACTCATCTCCCATTCCTGTTTTCTCAGGGCCTCTTGTTTCTCTTTGACCATATTTGAGATAGTCTCGCTCTTCTTCTCCTTCCACGCTTCAAAAGAGGCCATGGCAGCCTCTCTCTTGGCCTGCTCCTCCTGAGAGGACAAGAGACTCAGTCAGGGGGTGGGATGTATACAGTGTACAGTGTGTTACCTTCACACACAGTATTGTAAAGATGCGACTGTTCTGTCTGGATGTGATATACTGTATAGGCCTTCATACCTCTATCTTTTTTTCCTCCTTTAGTTTCTCGTCATGCCTTTTGGCTTTCAACTCTTCTCGTAATTTCTCCTGTTTCTTCCGAAGCCATTCCTGTTCATGTCCAGAAGGAACACATTGGTAAAGTGCAGGACTTCAGTGTATGCAGTATCATTCCTACAAGTGTGAATTAAATGGCACCTCCGGTAATACATTTCTAGAAGCTATTCCCAGTGTCCCCAGACAATCTCTGATGCTGTCTCTAGTACCTGGTAGACAGCGGCCCGGAGAGAGGTAGCCTCTGGCTGGGAGTCCGTGTCAGGCAGCTGCTTGTCCAGAAGCTGGAGGGACCCCAGGTATTTAGGCTTAGCTGTGCGGGAGCTCACTCTACCAGACTTCTTGGAGCTGGATGTCTGGGCACTTGAGGGTCTGCAATTTGGGAAAACGCACAGACATTCAAAGGTTAAGAACAACAATAAACATCAATTTGCTGTGTGTCTTCAGCGATTTCAGAGAGTGATGGATAAATAACAACTAGGAATTCTGGATCCGAAAAACCAGAGTGCATTTAAGGACCTACACAACATATTCTGCTTAAAACAACAATATCTTGAGGAGGATCTGCAGCCTGGAAGTGAATACAAATCCTTTGGCAGATGTCTAAGAGGAGAAAGTTTACCTGATGGCCTCAGTTTTGCCCAAGGTGTAGCTCAGTTGGCTTACTGCACCATCTGGGCGATCTGCAGACTCCTACATTTAAAATGCAACACAATATAGATGATTTCACATGATAACATAAAGCACATTCTACTATTACCCAAATAGAGGTTAAAATGCACTCAACGTCACACTCGGGAAATAACCTGATCAAAGAATACTCCTTTAATCCAATAGCTGAGCTCAGGATGTTTGGCCTATATTGATCTGACCACAAGCCAGGCAGTGTTACAGACTATTGAAGGTGCAGCGGTCCATTTAAAGCGGAATCCAATATAGGAGAACGAGGGTGCCACACCATCATTTTTATTCACTGTAGTGTGAAACGCTTAAACTTATTAGTCAGAGATCAGTGCAATGTTACCAGATCAGTTAGTCGTGTCCTTGTAGAAGGGAATCCCATAACTTTTGTATTGATTTGTATGGTCTACCACTGTTTATTAAATCAGATCCAATTGTGTTACTGCCACTAACTTGGATAAACTCAGGCACTGGTAAGAATGATATGGTAGTTGCTTTTTGTTTTAATCTTGGATGATTAGTCCAATGCTCCCGGCACCAAACAGTAAAGCCAGTTCAGATGCAACCATCACTCAATTTTAAAGTCTTAAAGGCACTTACAGTATTAGTGTAATTAAACATTTCAATTGTGTTTGAATGGCATGTCAACATAACCATGTACCACATAAGAATAATTCACCGTAAGCATTGTTCCTGCTGAGGCCATGTCTACATGTCAGGTATTTTTAAAAACATAGCTTGTATGACGCTCTGGGCAACCACACCCCTCAGAGCCGCCGTCTTTCCTCTTTTTCCCACCGGAGTGCTTTGACCCTTTCTAGTCCAGAATCAAATGACATATCCCTCAACACCGCTAACCAATGGTCAAGACAAAACCAAATTAATTTTGGTGTCAAGATTTGTTTTGCATTATTTATTATTTAACAATTTCACGTGATCCAGAAATATAACATGCAGCCTATGTGACTGACTTTAGCCGACTAATTGCGTTAGTTGTGCACTATTCACTGCCCTCTCCTCCTTTCCCTTCTCAACTTTTGTGCATGAGCAGTAGCACACACCTGCCTGCAAAGATACTGTATAGGGTGCTCACACCCCACAATGTTACATGTGACTGACTTACTGTGCAAAAACGCAAAAAACCGACAAGTGCAATTGAAAGCTAACAAATATAACATAATAAATCTTTGTTTGCGGGAGTTCATGCTGCCCTCAATAAGATGCCGTCTTGGGCCGCTGCCGCGTTTTGGCATTTCGTCCGCATTAACACACTATTCTCGTACAATTGGATATTTCCGAAAAATCTGTTTCAGAGTGAAAACAGTCTTTTTAGAGTTGTTTCTTTAAAATGTTATCCAACTGCTTGACGGCCTACAATGGCTTCTTTTGTGTATCCGTGTGGATGGAACTATTCTTTCTTTTTTACATTTTCTTTTAAAAATACCCGGCTGAGTGGACATGGCCTGAGTAGGGGCACTGTGACAGGATAAAAGAGGATATTACACTTACTTCATATTCTTCAAAATTGACAGAATATGTATCTCCTTTGCCTTCCTCTGTCTCTTCCAAACCATCTAAATAAAAAAACGTTGTTCTTAAATACATGCATTTAACATTCAACACAAACGTATGTTTCTACACTAATTAGCTTTTCAGTTTTTATATAAAAAGATCAAATGTTTTTTTTTTTTTTTTTATTCAAATTAGATACTACCGAAGCCCAACATCTCTTACTATTGCAGGGGTCTTCAGTAGATTTCGGTAAAGACATCCCATCACCAGCAGAAGATGAGTACCTGCTCAGCTTCGATGACGTGGAGGGATCTCTTTCTACAACCTGGGGGCAAAATGTACAGTTCTTAACTTTTTTTACGTTCTAAACTTAACGTTTACAACTACGGTTTCACTTATGGCTTGGCTATAACTCACTTGAACTGGTAAAATAAATCAGGTCATGGAATGCTCAATTAATGTTCTAGATCCATTACATTTATGCAATCAGCCCCAAGAGGCCCTAAGTCCAGTGTTTTTTTAAAGGGCACTACACAAATCGTTGCTTTTCTAAAATGGTTATTATACATACTCGTCAATATTTCATAACATAAAAGCACAGCAATGAGAAATATAATAAGTTTCTCATTTAAATCATTCTTCCACCAAGAATTATATGTCTTTTATCAGAATGGTTATCAATCAACGCCGAGGCGCATCAACTCTGCAATGAGTGGCACGGAATACAGAATGACATGCAGTATAAGTGAGGGGTTGTGCTGAGTTTAATAATAGCATCAAACACCATTCATAGTGTTTAGCATGCATAGCAAATTGCCACAGGTGAGCCAACTGTACGTGGTGAAAGTCTCCAAGCATGAAAATCAGTCTGGAGCTGACCGTGTGGTTGGTCAGTGTAGGTGGGTCAGTGTAGTGTCACTGACCTGAGAACTACCCCTGGATGGGCCTCTCTTCCCTGAGGAGGAAGAGGAGGAGGTGCCGGCCCTCTTGGTGGGAGCCTGGGAGAGGGCTCTAGAGGAAGAGCGAGTGGGGCTGGAGGGGCCCTCTGCTCCTGGCCTCTCCTCCATGGTGGGACTGCCCGCCCTGCGCATCCTCTGCCGGGGCTTGGGCTTGGGAGGCCCTTCTTCACCGATCGTGTCTTTGAGGAGGAAAAGCAGGGGAATGAGAACCTGAGTTATTGACTGTTGGATTATTTCGCTTCTTGTGCATGTTCGGTAATGCCTGACCATTTAATTTGTTTATTATCCAATTTGCAAAATTAACACGCATCTCTCAGTGCAACTGTGACTGACTCGATCATTGCGTATGCAGTGTTTGTTCAGCACTCCTTGTTAAAATGGCGACTCCATTAATCAATTGAATGATCCATAATCTGCCCACAAGATGCTCTTTGCAACAAATCTGGACAGCCCGGTATAGAACAGAGAGTCATTCAGTCCAATTCACTTTGATTATCTAAAATAAATACAAATTCATTCTAAATACAAAAGTAAAAAATAAAGAATGTTAAGATACTCCATTAAGTTACATTATTAATAATTATCCATTTCTGTCAACAGCCTTCTCTCTCTTCACTGAACTATTCATGTGATCTTTGTTATTTCAAGCAAACCTAATTGTGTGAAAATCTATTTTACTCACTATTTATGACACTGTATATGCCTGTAACTGTTGTGCTGAAATAATATCTAATGGAGCCTTTCAGTTTACTCTATACAACAATAATGTGCTACCACTGACCTGTAGAGGGCTTCTCTTTCACACTTCGCTCTCTTGGCTGTGGGAGAGGTGGATTCTGTGGACCTTGTGCAAGTGTCTTGTCATGCTCACTACTCTCTGTAGAGTCGGCCACAGCTCTCTGGCCCTCTTTCGATACGGAAGGTGACAAAGACCCCCCCTGTCTGCTCTCGGGGTGGACAAGAGACGACGCTGACGACCTCCCACTGCGAGACGAAAAGTGTTTCTGGGATTGGGTAGATTCTGACGGACTCCACTGGGGGGAAAATCCTGATAGATCTCTCTTTTCCACAGGAGATTCTGATTGGCCCTTCGGAGAGACAGAAGTTTCTGAATGATCTTGCCAGAGCTGCAACGAGTCATGTGGGCTCCCTTCGGACTTCGGGCTCAAAATCGAACGCCCATGATGACCACTCTCTGATTTTCCACTGGACAAAGTTGACTGTGAAGATTCATTCCGTGCACTGCTGACACCAGTCTTTTCAGTTTCACCCTTTTCGACATGCCGGCCCTCCACAGGGGAGCTTGTCTTTCTAGACTTCAAGAAGGACACCCTCTTGGGTCTGGCATTCTCCTCTTCATCTGACAGCTGAAATTCCTGTACCTTGCCTTGCTTTTTGCCTTTCCCTTTACGGAATGTTTCCAACTTTTTCTTTCGTCTGTTGAGTATTTCCGTTAGTATATCTGTGAGGGAATGTATACAAATAATTACATCTGATCCATTTCAGCTCGTTTTAACAGGATTTCAAAAGTATACCTCATACACCATACCATCATCCTCAAAGTCATCTGAGTAAGGCTGGTCTTCCTCATTGTTTTTCTTCCTTGTTCTTGCAGACACAGCTGCCTCCAACTCATCCTAAAAGAAAATCAATAACCACTTCTAAAAAAAGCTGAAGGCAAATTGGCAAAACATTGAGATCATCTATCACATCTATCTATTACATTATGCACTCTGCTTTAATCCATTTCATGATTATTAGGGTGTTCACCAAGCATGAAAAAATATATTCACAATGCGGCAGAGTCTCTTCTCTATGTTGTGTAATAACTTTAGATTTCCATCTTGACAGAACTCATTGATTTACTATTAAGGTTCCATTTACAACTGTTGAGTTTAATCAGTGCTATTTTCAAGCAGGATAAGAGAGGAGTGGAAATCATAGTGTTTTAAAATCACTACAAGATAGATACAGATATACAGTATGTTGTTAACAGACAATGATTGAACTATACAAAGCTAAATAGCCAACCTGATAGGAAGAGTGCTTGAAACATAACATCTGTCTCAAGGAGACACAAATATAAAATTGAAAAAAAAAAAAAAAAGAAGGCCAGGATCCAAACATGCACTGGAGCCTGTACATGTATCAGGTTTGCACATGCTGGCCCCTACTGACCCTGTTTACACTGGTCCAAACTGATCTGGGTCGGGTTTCCCAGATTTGTTAAGAAGCTCTTAAGCGCTAAGATATTCATAGGCGCATTCTAAGAACGCTCCAAGAACGTTCCAAGAAGGCTCCTAAGAAGTTCTTAGCACTTAAGAGCTTCTTAACGAATCTGGGAAACCCGGCCCTGATCCATATCTTCATACTGGTGTTACTACAATTTCAGATTGAGTGATTTCGTTGGTGCAGTAAGATGTAAGATGACACTCAGGCCTTTGTTTCCGTGTTAAGAAAAGGCATGTTTGGAAGTAAGCTATTTGTTAGGAAAACCATATACCATTAAACCATAACCATATTTTCCATTGTACTAAACAGATTGTTTTGTCAAACTATCTAGCGGTGCAAGATCTATAGAAATATCCAATTTGCTGTGCTGATTGTACTAAATAAATTGTGGTTATACAAAGTGGACATTACGTTTCTGTGCTACGGTAGAGCAATAGTGCAGCTGTTAGTGTGCTCACCATAAACCTTGTGAGCACCAAAACTCTCTCATGCTCACCAGAAACTCAAAGCCCTACAGCTTGAGGGACAAAACAAAAACCTTTATGTGGTATCTGGTGTGTACCACCACCTGTGCTCAGCAGACACTTCGTGGTGTGCATGTAAAACTCTCTGGTGTGCACCATACACGTTTGGAGAAGTTGTTTTTGTTCTGCACACCCTTTAGGGCTCCATAGCAATGTCAGTTAATCCTGAATATTATGTAGACACGCCTCAATTGGCTACCTTTTACTGTCCATGGCTACAAGGTATCCTGTAGGCCTTGCTAGGTCCCTAGTGTGTCAGTAATCACACACTAGGGACTAGGCTTGGCTATATGCATTTCAGGACGAATTACCTGGAAAGTGGTTCTCCTTGAAGCTTTGGGACTCTTTTTGTACGCAAGGGTTCTGAAAGGATCATCATCAGACATCTAGATGAAAAAGAAAGATAATAATGACTTTCAACCGTTCAAGATTGGTCCACAAGACCGACCATCAGGTGAAAGACTGTTTGACCTTCGCGATCTTAAAACCCTCTTTCACCACAACCAACCAGCTATCATATCATGCCCAACGATAATGGTAATCCCTGTTGCAAGCAAAACGCAGACAGGGGGAGGAGGAGGAGGGCAAATTCGTGTGGTGAATCGGATAAGAATTAATCCGAATAATGTATCGCTGAACAATAACTTTCACGACAAGGACATGACAAAAAGCTCTGGAATAGCTGAAATGTTGCGTAAAGTGTATGTTATATTTAAGTCAGGCAGATATGGTGAGAAAATTGAAGCTATCGATGTAACTACAAACTCTTCAAAGCGTTACTACACAAGCATAAGCTAACGAGGAGAAGCAACGCCAACATCAGAGTGAACTAACTGGAATAGAAGCTAAGTTACCTTGATATTTTGTAATGAATGCAGTGGGGAGATTTCCAGTGGGTCTGGTCAGCGCAGCAACGTTCAAAATACCCTAATTGGTAAGGTAAATTCACAGCCTGGTATCCTAAATGTTGCAGGTTCAGAAGCCCAGCTAGTCCATGTGCTAGTCTATTTACAGCCTGAAGTGTTTACAGTGGTAACCAAGGGACAACGGAAACGGAAGTTGGGAGCTAGCGTCACGGTCTCCAGACCTGACCAAAAATCCATTCAAGGTCATTGAAATTTAAGTTGGAAGCAAGCTGCTTTTGGTTGGATTGTGTTCTGTAAACACCAAGATAAACACTAAACTGAACACTAAATTATGTTTTAAACGTCTACATTTAAAGCCAGTATCTTCCTTGAGAACCACTCCCGAAAGTGACCAGCAGGGGGAGTGTATCACCACATTGTGAGGGTGCAGTGATGATCTTCAACTAGGCCTATCAGTTTTCAGTTGTTAGGCTGCAATTAGGTAGGCTAGTGTAGTAGCCCAAAATACCAGTAGGGTAATTCTATGTCTGTCATATTAGGCAGCGCTTGTAGGTACAAGGAAAGGTTACTGTACATGTTTCAACACATATGAGTCTGGAAAAGAGTATTTCCCTGCTACCCCTGATTGGCCTTTGTGCTTATAGTTCTTGGCAGGAAGGGAACCAGGGGAGAACAGAGGCTGACTGGATCTAATTATTGTAGCATCAGTGCTTATCAACTGTCACCCAGAAAAGAGAGTGGAGAGGTTATGCAACACCTCAAGCCATCCTTGAGAAGACTGTGGTACAACTTTCATCTCTATTAATGCATCAATGCATTTCAAGTCTGATGCCTCCTGTGTGTTTGTGAGTGTGGGGGATGGTTGATGGTATAGCCCATGTGCAGCCCAAAGGCCTGTGTGTGTGTGTGTGTGTGTGTGTGTGTGTGTGTGTGTGTGTGTGTGTGTGTGTGTGTGTGTGTGTGTGTGTGTGTGTGTGTGTGTGTGTGTGTGTGTGTGTGTGTGCGCGTGCGTGTGTGTGCGTGTGTGTGTGTGTGTGTGTGTTGCGGGGGGGGGGGGGGGGGGGGGGTTCAATATGAACATACATCTATAAGTGATTCACATGGTGATATAAGACAGGTGTTAGGAATCTGCATATAAATATATAAATACATTTTTATTGGGTAAGTTTTATAGCCTGCATAAACACCAAACATGCAGTTGCAGCTCTCTGGTGGTCTCTATGTCTGCAGACTCAAGTGGAGATGATAGCATATCACCTTCATTTTACTCATTTCTGCAAAGCTGCCAATCTGCAGGGGTCTGACATACAGTAGGCTACAATGTGCCCCAGACAGGGTTCAAAGTCTGCTTTGAACACCTTACTAACCTGTCAAACAGATGAAAGCCAGGGCTCTAAAAATAAACGCACTGGCATGAATGTGCAGCACCTCATGGGTTTAATAAAGGCAACAAAAGAGTGATATTCCTGGCTATGCACTGCTGCTCATGATAGACAAGTATTTTGCAAGTATTTGATCAACATCAGAGTAAATTCACTGAAGCCACTCAGTCCATTCCCAGGCCTGAATTTGAGCTGTTAAGCACTCTTATCAATCTGGTGAAGATGAGGTCAATCCATCTCTAGACAACGTGACCTGGCATAATAACCAACATAACAAGGCCCGTTTTTTGATGACATAATCACACATACTAGAGATCTAGAATATAAAATTGCCAATTAACCTTGAAATGTAACTTGCCATGTGTTACATGTTTAATTTTACTCTCAAGGCATCCGTTTGCACTGATGAATAGGGCATTAACTCAAGGTTTTATATGCGTCAACAGCCAATGTACCATTTTTAACAATTCTCTCATTTCCACCTGTTAGCTTTGCATGTCATAACCCCTGACCCAGACATGTTCTCATGCCTATGTTTTGTTTTCTTACATTTGTAGTAACTGTAATAACTGTAGTCATCACCTAACCAGATTATATTGCTCCAGAATTGTGAAAAGAAGGCTGCATACTTAACTATTTTCTGTAGAGACCTCAGAAATGAGATTCCTCTCTCTGCCATATCAGCCAAGAAATAGCCCTCCTTTAGTGACAACCACTCTGTCATCCAAACACCCTACTCTCCATCACCAGCCAAGTGATATGCTGAGTCTCACCAGAAAAGCAACTGAAATTTGTGCACTCACTTTTTGTTCACAATTTTCTAGTCAGTCAATATGAAATTGAGAGAAATGTTTCCACTGTGGTATCATCTCAAAACCACATGATTGGCATGCTTCCTGCCTGTTTTTTCGTTCTTTTTTTCCCTCTTATCCGACCCTTTTATTGTTTCCAAACAATCATAGTTGAGATGAGTGAGATCATCACGCCAGTAATTTCGATGGACATCATGAGGAAGTGATGGGCAGGAGCCCCTCAAAACAGAGATGCATGAGAGCAAGAGGGGGCTACTTTGTCACAGAGATCCTTTTTTGATCACTGACACATAATCAAGGAAGATTAAAAAGCAAGTCATTAGTAGGCTACAACAATTTGTTACTGGGACAAAAAATATACAGATTGTTTGTTGGAAGATCTGATGTCTGTGGGTGCAACAGTGGTTTATCCTATGCAGTAAAGAAAATGTTTGACTGATATCTGTATTGTGACTGTTTAAACATGATAAAAATGAGGCATTTCAATTGTTAACCATTTTTACAACATTTGTTGCTTACTTTTGTCTTGTCAGGGTATGAATAGGGAAAGTTATATTAAACATGCAAAAAGAAAAGACAACAATTTAAATTCTCAAATGGATAATTCTGATCATGGCCACTCTAGAACAGCTATTTCTGTGAATTCCTGCAGACTGAAGGTTTTAGTGGAGCAGCTGCAGAATGTAACCACCGCCTAAACACTTCAGAGGAGGAAGTGTTGCATCTCTTGTATGCATTATGAGTTGTGCGGCCTTTTAGCCATCGTCACTGGTTTATGTCAACTGCAGCATGGTTTGACATTCGTATTGTTGACTGCCAAGGATGCTTGACTGGTCTTCGTCACTGAAATAGAAAACCATAAACGATAATTATTGCGGAAACGTTGGATTATACTGCACACTCAGAGCTTAAAAGGTGATGCTGTATTTGGTTTCAGTGTGGCCAGTTTATCAAAATCTTTTCCCCTGGAGCTTAGCAATGTATCTCATTTATTCAACTCAGCTGCTTCACCTGGCTGCCAAAAATGTACTGTATTCATACACAAATGCACTGACTGTAATTAGATAGAATAAATGAAAGCTGTCCCCTGTGGAATGTGACGAGGACAGCAGAAGATCTGATATTTGCGTATGGTAATTCCCTCAAACCACTGAGACACTGAGGGGGCCTATCACCATGCTGCACACGAACCAGATGGAGATGGATGCAGAGGGATTGACTTGAATATCAACATTCCTCTTGGCAGACCAGATGCCAACACGAATAACTGCTTTCACACCTAACAATCCCTCACAGTCCCTGCATCGCAGGTGGAGGCTCATTATAAACACAGCTCTTCACAGATAGTAAACTCCTGCTGGATTCTCAACAACAGCCTTGAGCTTTTTTCTATTGCAGCATGACACATCTTCACTCTCCACCTATGCCAGTTATGCTGTGACCTGTGATGTAGAGGAACCATGTCAAGCACCCTCTACCTCATGCAAGCACTCTACCTCATGGAAGAAAAATACAGGAAAGCTTTTTGGACGTCAACATCTTCATCTGACATATGTAACGAGAATAACATTCCACAAACATATATGCGTTGTTGGTTTTTTTTCAAGGGTGTTATGGCTGAGCACAGGCTCTGTGTTTAATGTTGCCTATTTTATCACTGCTTGGTGATTGTAAATATCAGCAGAAATGTCAATGTAATTTCAAAAATCCAAGGTTTGGAGGGAATGTGACCTTACTAAATCACGAGGTACCAAACTATTAGTATGTGATATCTCTTCGGCACTCACGTATCTTGTCTGATTGACTTTTTTGATACTGCATCCATGATTTAAATCATCATAGCATCCAAAGACAACAGAATTGATATGAAACCATGAATTTGCCCATTTGCCCATGTCACCCTTTTTAATGTCAAGAGAAGCATAGTCTGTCTGTCACCTCCTTAGACCCCTGGTGAAGCAAACCTTTGACTCTGTACTTTGATATCTGATGGAACCATTTTCTCAGAGGCTTAATGCGTCTTCTCAAGTGATTGCTATGTGCTTTTGTTCTCCTCTTCAGCTCACAAGGGACCTGGACTCTAAATAGGATTTCCCTGAGGGCTGCTGAGGGGAGAGAAAAAGAAAAAAAAAACTCCTCGCTCTCTTGACTGTAGGTCACGGCCAGATGCTGCCCTACAAATCGCTGGACTCACATTCTCTGGATGTGTGCTTCTTCTGGGGACAGCTGTGCACACAAGACAGGAATGAACTATCTTTTTTTTATCCTCCTTCTTACAGCGGACGATTCCAGGTTGCTATTTGGGTATTTAGTTGCCTGTCTGAAGGTAGTAGGGCGCTAATATGTTATATGTAAACAGAGGGATATATTTGCAAGAGATTTAAAAGGTCCCGTTATGCTGCAGACAAGCGTGGGAACCGCCATTGTTTACCTGAGGTACCTTTTAAGATCTGAAAAGAGCACTCCTCAGACAGCTTGTGTAAATAAGAGAAGAACCGGTTTTGTGGTGGGAGACCTAATGGTGATAAATTTCCTTCTCATGGGCTTGAAAGTGTGCCGTATTGGGGCTTAATGCTGAGGACTGCGCAGTAGAACAATCTGCTCCAAAGCCAATCCTTAACTAATGAAACTACGCAGAAGCCAGAAGTCGCAAGCTGCCTGCGAGGCTGAACTGTTCAGTGAAGTAAACCGTAAGACTACGCTCGTTTGTGTAACTGATGGATGTAGTCTGCCTAATGTGCAAACATGATCAAACACACAGCTGCTCTGCTTTGCATTATGGGTTAATTGTATGCTCATCGAGCGAAACAGAAACATGAGGAAAGACTTCGCTCATATCCCAGCAGAAGTGCAAAATTAATCTTTGCCGTGTGGAAGTCCTTGATTGAAGATTTTCTGTTGAGCACTAAGATCTCATTAAATCATTGTGAGACATAGATAATAGATGGAAATAGAAGGCTTCTTTGCAGCATCATTCTCTCACATCAGGTTCCTGCTCCTGAACGTCCAAAAGTCAAGCTCACAGGAAAAACAGCACTTTTCACATATGGGTTCTCTCTTCTTTGGTTCAGTGTGTATCACGAATAGATGCATATAATTTGGATCCAGTCCTTTTGGACGTAGGCCTTTGGGCATTAGTGAGCACTGCTTGCAATACTGATAGCAGCTTTGCTGTCATGGAAAGTGTGCTCATACCAAGAATGCTGGTGACGGCAACAGTCAGAGCAGAGAATTTAATTTCGTCATTCCACAGACTGATCACTTGTTTTGACATGGCTGCTATTACATTGTTAGACATTAATTTTTAAATAGGAATTTAATATAGAAAAAAAAACACTGAATTAAAGATACATGCTGCTGTTACTTAAAAAAAAAACCCAAGGCAGGTCGTTGACTATCTGACTCCAGTGTAGCTGGTCTAGTTGGACTAGCTTGGACTAGGGACAGGAGACAGAGGCTTTGAAAGGTCCCTCACTCCCAGCTAGTGCATTATTTAAGCCACCAAATGTGTTTGCTGTGTTGGAGTGAGAAAATGCTGAAAAGCAACTCACACAGCCATCTCATGCCAAGCCCGCAATTCACTTGCCAATAGGTCATGGTGACTAGAGCTCTGAGGCTGTCTCTCCCCTAACCACTGAAGTTTAAAACTCTTAATCGTGCTGTAGACCACTTTATTAACCCTCAATAATATATTGCACACTCATGATTGCATTGGTTTAGAGCTGTATGTTAACCTCCCGTATTCATGTCTAAAATTCTGC
Source organism: Sardina pilchardus (assembly GCF_963854185.1). Lineage (NCBI taxonomy): Eukaryota > Metazoa > Chordata > Actinopteri > Clupeiformes > Clupeidae > Sardina > Sardina pilchardus. The sequence continues at coordinate 28,344,946 of NC_084995.1, read as the reverse complement.
CCATATTTTGAGGTACATAGCACAGTCATATGTCTCCTTCAGTCACTAGGAATACAGATAGAAAAAGAGTATCCTTGCAAAGAGTCTTAGTCCTATAGGCTGCAGGCCATTTCACTATTTGTATTATGGTATTATGCACCAGCTTGAATTGTTGGCAGTTTTGCTATGAAATATATGGGACTGAATTGTGTCAGACGACACGAGTGGTCCGGACTGCGGGCAGGATATTTTTGTAAAAGGGCTTTGCAATAGTGCATTGGACTGGACAAAGCTAATCACATCTCCACTCAGATTGGAGGTTGCTATGGCATTCGGCAGTGCTGATCACATAAATACGTGCTCACACTCACAGACACACAGACACACAGACACACACACACACACACACACACACACACACACACACACACACACACACACAGACACAGACAGACAGACACATACACATACACACACACACACACACACACACACACACACACACACACACACACACACACACACACACACACACACACACACACACTCCAGGCTATCCATGGCCTGTGCACAAGAGGATGTGATGATGACACTTACATAATACATGTGTCTGTGTTCCTCGATGGAAAGAACAGCACCTATAACTGAAGCCTCCTTTCCCAAAGCTCCATTGTGCTGGCTGGCTACCTATGATTTAGACAGTTCAGTTGTCTCTGTGGTCAGTCACTGTGCCAAAGCCAGGCAACTGTCAGCAACCTGCCAGTGTTTCCCTGGTGGATAATTACCCAATTTGTTCCCTTTTTGTGCTTAACAACTGACAACTCATCTCTGAGCAACACCGACACACACACGGACAGCGGACACACACACACACACACACACACACACACACACACACACACACATGGACACACACACACACACAAACACACACACACACACACACACACACACACACACACACACACAAACACACACACACACACACACACTCAAACACGGACACACAAACACACACACACACACACACACACACTCGGACACACTCGGACACGGACACACACACAAACATTTGTCCATCTGCACTGATGGAGATATTTCTTGTTCCGTTGTGCTGCTGTAGGGCCCCATTAGGAGAGCAGGCGGGCAGACCGGGCTAATCCCAACCAGGCCGAGGATAAGAAGCACAGGGTCAGCAGAGGAGAGACAAACAGGGCAACAACAAGACCCAATATCTTTCTGTATCGCCTCACAGGGAACATCAAAAATACACGACACGACTTAAAACAAAAAGGCTTCTGTGGTCCCTGTGGTCCCTGTGACTCACCCCCCTCAGCTGAGACGCACTCTCAAGGCCTGAGCCGGGTCTGGCACCGCAGCTCAGATTCAGAACAGCGCCTTCTGCCCATGAACCTGAGCCCATGACATGAATGAATTCCAAGTCAACTCCAAGGCCCTCTGAATTATGGATTGTTTTAGCCGAGAACAATTTGGGACCCAACCAAAGGTTTTGGCCTTCACTGCATCTCCAAACACCATGGTGCACCATGCATTATTAATCAAAAGCTACCTGCTCCACGACTCCATTGTCCCTTGTATCATGAAATCAGAGGGATAGAGAGCTATATATATAGCCTATATATATACACATACAGGCACACAGCAATCAGTGAGGTCTACATTAGGTTGAATTTGATTGTTTAGAATGGCTTGTAATTGCATACACACTGCATTATGCAACACTAAGCTCACCTATGCTCTATGCTCTTTGTGTGCATTGACCTGAATGACAGAGCATCATGTCATTACTATCAATGCTATAATGCTGTGTTGCTCTGAGCATGTTACAGTAAATTGCTGGAAGCAGCAAACAAATCACTACACACAACAATTCTTCTCAGCGTGCAGTGGTGATTGGAGCGGTTTGGAGTCAGTCAATCAGCAGCAGGGGAGTGCGACAGGCATGAGTGTGTGTCCGTGCGTGTGTGTGTGTGTGGATCAGGGGAGATGGTGGCATCAAATGCACATCAAAGGAACAAGATAGAAGGAAACTGAACATCACACTTACAATTGGAAGGTCATCCAAGCAGTATAATTACTGTGTGTGTGTGTGTGTGTGTGTGTGTGTGTGTGTGTGTGTGTGTGTGTGTGTGTGTGTGTGTGTGTGTGTGTGTGATGGAGCTATAAAAAGGGAGAGACAGAGAAAGACTATCAGGGAGAGACTAAATCAGGAATCCAAGCACGGTAGCATGGGACAACTTCACTTTTATGAACAGACATTTATGACATCAAGTCACATGAACACGCGAATTTCAGACATACAGGAACAAAAATAGACTATTGTTCATTCCAAAGATATTTCTGTTGGCAAAACAGTGTTCAGAAAAAATCAGGTTTAGTCATGTTGATTTGTTGATTTGACTTTTATCATCCTGTTTAGTGTATGTTGTGTGTGGTGTCTTAAACTGCTGGGACCTTGAATTTCCCCTTGGGGATCAATGAAGTATCTATCTATCTACGTATCTATCTATCTATCTATATCTATCTATCTATCTCTATCTTTTTATCTATCTGTCTATCTATCTCTATCTGTCTATCTATCTATCTATCTATCTATCTATCTATCTATCTAAGTTGTAGATTTGTACTCCAAAATATAACAACAAAACAGCAAGATTCTGACACCAATAGCTAATGGTTCGCAAGAATGGAAGTGTTTGATTTTTATTTGTCGTTTCATCTGATCAGTGATGGAGCTAATTTTATGAAGAATTCAATACCCTTTCTGTCTAATACCTCAATATCGACTTTATTTTCCTTATTCTGCACCTCTGTTTAAATGGCAAACATTTCATTGCGGTCAAGTGTTTTTATATTTAAACATGATGTTTTAATATGTCCCACTCTTAATGTGTCCCATAATAGACTTCTACTGCAGTTTAAAACATATGACCACTGCATCATGTATGTATAAAATGTATATATGCATCTATGTATGTATTATTTTCTCATAGCAATGGTCTGAATAACTACACAGTTGAGTGTGATTTGTCAGCCGATGCAGTCATTAGTGCAATATGGCAAAACAAAGACAGGATTTAATGCAGACTCGTTTGTGGAATGAGGTCTCTTACATAACTTGTGTTTGACAACACAGATGTGATGCATTCTCTCTAATAGGGAGTGTGGTTCATTTCAGCAGGGCAGCGTGCAATATACCTGCTATATCAATATATATATTTTTTTTTTGAAAAAGCATGCAATGTACTGAAAGAAAAATTGGTCACACTCATCAAATCTACCTCCAGATGCTGACAGTGTGGTCTGTGTTATGAATTGTCTCGTAAATCTTACAACACTACAATGAACACACCATTGGTGTAATAAGTCTACCTCCCTCATTCGTAAGCTATGATATCTGAATAACCATTAAGAGCCATGAGTTTGCTGAGTACTAGAAGCTCTTCGTGCGTAACAGCATTCCGCTCAAATCAACATCCAACTATTTCACGGTTCAGCGCACGCACCGAGCACACGGCATTTCATACAGATAGGGTATATTTTTTTAAAGAGCCCTGCCTCCTCGTGCATCGATTGGCCAGGTGGAAAGTCCACTTTCGCCTATGATTGGGTGGAATTAAACTGTGAATACAGTATTTACTGCCGGCTTAGTTGTTGATGGTTTGAAACAGCAAGGACAGCGCAGGTGTCCGACACCTATTCTACGGTCTCTCATTTTGCCTCATCAGTTTGGGAATGTTGCCATGTGGGAGCTGGTTGCATTTAGGAAAAGAGTTTCTATTTCAGTATGTACATGTAATCGCTTGCCTTTTACACGGAGAGGATTAATACCCCGAGGATGTTTTGCGCAAAATTAAAGGAACTTAAAATTTCTGGAGAGTGCCCGTTTTCTATGGTCCTTCAAAATGAAGAGCCACGGAAATTTGATAATTGCTCAAGCGGTCGTTCAACAAACGAATTGCCCATTTCCAAAGATGTGCTTGGGCATATACCAGTCATCCGTCCTCAACGGAAAACAAGCAAGAGTAAAGTTAATCTGCACACACTCGGAGAGAGCATTCGGAAATTAGTTTGTCCTGAGGTAAATATCAATCCTTTACATACTAAGAGAACAATTTATTCTTCAGTGTAGAGCTGGCAACATGCATTCTAATCCAGGTTCCGATGGAAGATGATGGCATCATTCAGTATTGGGAACACAGGCTGCATTTAAAGCACTCCCTTGAGAAACTCTATGAATGACAAAATATTCACACATTATAGTGAATACCTGTCGTTCATACTGAACATGTTCTAATTCTGACATTCACTATTTGCAGTTACAGAGATTACAAAATGCTTTCATGAGTGTGGTGCAGCAACACAAATCAGATGTTCCCTGGTAAGTTATGAAACATTCGTTTTCAGTAGCACATTTGATAGGGTATAAAATGTTATGTTTCACTGTTATGTCATATATTAATAATGAGTTATGAATACAATTTCAGAAGGAAGATTTCATTCCCAGTATGGGGGCATTATAGTGTTCTGCCTGTAGTCAGCGGTGCGGCTGTCTGATATTCCAACTGAATTTGGAATGGGAAATTCAAAGATCAATCCTGTGCTGATGTTTTCTCCATCTGCTCGTGTTTGATAAACCCATTGACTATACTGTATGAAGGACAATTTTAGAGATGATAAAACATATCCAGGAGAAAAACAAACAGACACACCCTGGTCAATATGTCCTTTTATGCACAACTCCTGACCTGAAGCCAGATTTGTTTAGTTGTCGTGCTGCATGGCTGGGTGGTCATTTGTTAATGTGTTGAGTGCCTCGTTTGTGATGTCTTTCCTTGGTCCACGCCTCAGATTGAATTGAAAGCCTTTATTGATCAGATGTATCTTGCACTGATTTCTCTCAAAACAGGAGACTGGAAAAGCCAGAGCATCTAGAGGATATTATGAAGAACTTCTGTGTCAAAACAGGTACACTGGAAGCACACATTTACATTTCTGTGATTATGTTGATCACTTTGTCAATATACAGGCCGATATTGTATTATATTATATTGTATGTATCTTTGTTTTCTTCAAAATCTCAGGTATTCATATGGATATGTTGAAAGTATCCCTGGGCATTGAGGTGTTCAGAAGCTGTTATGAGGAGGATGGTCATATTTTAGGAGTGGTGGGGGGAGCCCTACACGACTTCTTGAACAGCTTCAATGTGCTTTTAAAGCAAAGCTCCCCACCCACCCCAGAGGCCAGGAGGCATATCAGCGAAGCGTCCGTGCTCTGCCTGGACAAAGACCCCGGACTGCTCACCGTCTACTACTTCAACCCCCACCCCACCACAGAGCTCTTCTTCCCGGGCATCATCCAGGCAGCGGCCAGGGTGCTGTACCGTCTGGACGTGGAGGTGCGGATGGACCCCGGCGCCAAGGAGAGCGCCCTGGAGGCCAGCCACCAGCCCCACCTGCTCTACTCGGTGCTGATGCGCGACGCCAAGAGCCTGACCCCCAGCCCCATGCGGACGCTGTCCAGCGGGGACATCCCGCTCTCTCTTCTCTACTCCACCTTCCCCTTCCACGTCATGCTGGACCAGGACATGGGGCTGCTCCAGATCGGCGACGGGCTCCGGCGACGGCTGCCCCGCCGGGACGGCCAGAGGAGGCCGAGGTTCGAGGAGCACTTTGCCATCGTCAGCCCCGAGATCTGCTGCACGTTCCAGGGCATCCTCACCATGCTCAACACCCAGTTTGTCCTGCGGATGAAGCCAGGTGTGTGGACCGTGGAGAGCTCTGCCAAGGTATGTGCCAGCCGCGGGTGCGTGTGTGACTGTGCGCGTGTGTTTTTGTCGGTGCTGGCATTTAAGCGATTTGGGGGGGATCAAAGACAGAGAGGGATGAAAGGTTGTCTGGATTTAATGGCAGTTGGTTGCCATGAGAGGTTCTCGGAGAAGCAGCATGTCTTAGTCTTAATCAGAATCCCTGGCTAATTAAAGGGATTTCTCTGCCTGCAAGCCAGTGATGAGATATGAGGACAAAATGTCACAGGGAAAAGATCACCCTTTTAAGTCTGCTGTAATGAGTTTGATGTTGACCTATACAATATGGGGAAAGATAAAATGACGTGCACAAAGCTTATTTGCATTAATCTTTGAATCAAGACCAACATTAGTGTTACAATATTATTACTTAAAGAGGAAGAACTGAACATAAACTATACTCAGATTGTGGCAATGATGAAACAAAACCATTAGACCTTTCGTGTGTACATCTCTTTCACGTCACCTTGGGTAATCCATGCTTAACACGGCTTATGGATCATATAATTATGGGATCAGAGGTGGCTATAGAAAGGACCACAAATGATGTGATTTTGTTAATAACATGGAGAAAGCAGTGACATTTGGGTATCAACTCCAGCCATGGAGAGCACAGGCCACCTTTTAATGAAGGCAGCTGGTGGCGAAGGCAAACTGATGTATTTCTGTGGGCTTCCTTTCCAAAAACAGCACTGCTGCTGCATACATGGAAGATTTGTCAGTCCAGACATGTCCAGCATTCAGCAGCATAATGGGCTTCTATCATCTCATCTACCCTTGCTTCCCCTCTCCTGTCTTTTGTTCTCTGTCCTCTCCACTGCAGCTGATGGATCTGAAGGGCCAGATGATCTTCATGTCCGAGATGAACGCCATCCTCTTCCTGGGCTCGCCGTGCGTGGACAAGCTGGACGAGCTGATGGGCCGCGGCCTGTACCTGGCCGACATCCCCATCCACAACGCCCTGCGTGACGTGGTGCTGGTGGGCGAGCAGGCCAAGGCCCAGGACGGCCTGAAGAAGCGTCTGGGCAAGGCCAAGGGGGCGCTGGAGCTGGCGCACCAGGCCCTGGAGGAGGAGAAGCGCCGCACCGTGGAGCTGCTCTTCACCATCTTCCCCGGGAACGTGGCGCAGCGCCTGTGGCAGGGCCTGCCCGTGCAGGCCAAGAAGTTCGACAACGTCACCATGCTCTTCTCCGACATCGTGGGCTTCACCGCCATCTGCTCGCGCTGCACGCCCATGCAGGTGGTCACCATGTTAGGGGAGCTCTACACGCGCTTTGACCACCACGTCGGCGTGCTGGATGTGTACAAGGTACGGCTCTCCTGACAGGCACCGGCCGAGTGATCGCCGACGGAGAAAACAGATCTTGTGCTCTGAGACGCCTACTGTAGATCAATCACGCTTAAAGTTGATTTAATGAAAAATAACTCTTGCGTGCATGTTCACTGATTATTCCCTAGAGATTCCTCATTATCCACCCATGTCCAGTGGACAGCAGTCATTGATTCTTGACTTTGGTGTGTGTGTGTGTGTGTGTGTGTGTGTGTGTGTGTGTGTGTGTGTGTGTGTGTGTGTGTGTGTGTGTTTTCATCCAATGGACTTGAAAGTACATAATATAGGCCTAGATGGAAGAAAGGAAATGAGTCACATTAGACTAATCAGCGTAATTTCCTTATTTACAATTACAAGGCTGTCAGGTTAAGTGAACGGTCTTACCAAGCACAGATTGAACTGGAAACAAAACAAAAAACAACGGAAAAGTTATCTAAGTCACATGTTTCATCTTTTTTTCCATTCTTACTGTGAAATTATAAATGAGCACATTCAGACCTATTGCCAATTAGTAAGCTAAATTGGGCAATGTACACATCTCTGATGTATAGATGTCCCTCATTAGAGTTGATCCATGTTGAATTTGAAATGGAAACAAAACTGATGATGGTCTGTCGTCATCATCACCCAGTGGGTGGTAACTGCTCTTGATGGAAGCCTCTAATGAATGGTCAGATGAAGGCATTTGAGTTCATGCTGAAGGGGAAAAACAGTGTTCCAGAAACTGCCGGTGAAAAAAGACCACAGGTCCCCTTTCCTTTAACTTTATCTTAGCCCTTGCGTTAAAAGCTTAGAAGACTATCTATCATTTTCTGTGGATTTTGAGCAAAAGCTGCTTGTGTTCTGCCAGGAGGCTGGCTAATGTAATCACCGTGTCTCTTAAGTGAAACATCCCAAACACATGAGAGCCAAGGGCTCTTGTAAAACATGGTGAAGTCAGAGTTTAGTTTAGGACCCTGCTTTGTGTACATTCTCGAGGACGTCTCCAGCCCAAAATAGATCTCACTTCATCTTAACCAGACGACTGTCAGGTGCTCTTCTTAACTCAATGGAAAGTAAATACATCTATAATAAGTGCAAGAGAAATGTGGTCAGCCTTTGGTTAATCATCAGTTTTCTCAGCATGAGGCTTTTTGATAACTGTCATATCATACTGGTACCCAGCACAATGTGTCGAACAATTACTTTTTTAAAGAAAAGATTCATTATTACATTTCTAGGTATATGTCAAGGGAAAACAAATTGGTTAAGGGTTTATAAGCAACAGTTCCAAGTATATCTCCACAGAATACGTTTAATTTTTCTATGATAAACCTGATGATAAATAAAGCAGAGCACCAGGCTGCCGCAAAGGAGTGTGTTGTTTTGTCACATCCGTTGATTCATTATTAGATGGCCAGAGCACTAATGTGTGCCCACTTCAGAGCTGTGCTGTGTCTCTTCTGGGGTCTTGCAGGTGGAGACCATTGGAGATGCTTACTGTGTGGCTGGTGGTTTGCACAAGGAGAGTGAAAACCACGCCGTGCAGATTGCTCTTATGTCTCTGAGGATGATGGAACTTTCGGATGAAGTCACGACCCCCACAGGAGAGGTCATCAGGGTCAGTAGCGTCTCCCGGCCAATCGGCTCCCTTTTTCCACAGCTGAAAGGGGGGTCCTAAGGTCCTCATCACAGGGCGAGTCTCATCAATTGAAATATGAGTTTGGGGGGGAAAAAATTATCTTGCCATTTTGTCTGTAGCAACAATGTAAGCTCCTTGGCTGGCCAGTGTTTCTTATGAAGGAGCCGGTCTTCTGCAGAGGCAGTTGTACGGGGAAGCCAATGTTAATGTAACGTTTACAGCATCACAGAGTGCATCATCCAGTCTGTCAGTCAGCCGTGGAGTCTTCTTACCTAAAGTGCCCAAGAAGGACATCCAGCTGGTGGCATTTAAGATTCCCTATTAACAATGTGGTCAGCCTGGTCAAGAGAGCTCAGATGATGGCATTTGTAATGAGATACACAACAGACTCCACAGAAATGCTACAATCCCAGAATTGGCAGGAACAGCAGGTTCTGAAATGAACAGGCTGTTGTTGCTGATAGCAGGTTCTCATGGTGTGTTGGGAAAAAGAAAGGGAGTTATGATATCATTACTAATAAATAATGAATAAATCGGTCTACATTAGTCATGTTTCTCTGCTGTGATATCAGATGGCCAAACCAAGGAAAAGACTGAAAAGTGTTTTTGTAAATGTTAATGCAATTTATTAAAAAATATTTTTGAAAATATGTTTTCCTTGGCCAAATTGCTTGAGGAGGATTTGTTGCAAGCTTGTGATAACGTCTATTTTTAACCTTTTTACCATAAAAGAATACTAGTAAGGAAACAGGAACAAACGTAGCTCTAGGGTTATACTGTGCTCTACAGCTTGAGGAATGCAAACTTCATGTCTACCCTGTGCACACTAAGATATGTATAGTTACTAATGCGGTCATTGGAATATCAAGATGTTTCCCGAGAGAGAGGTGTGATCAAAGCTCTGAGCCATGTCTCATGTTTTTCTCCTCAGATGCGGATTGGCATCCACTCAGGATCTGTCCTGGCCGGAGTCGTTGGTGTGCAAATGCCTCGCTACTGCCTGTTTGGTAACAACGTGACACTTGCAAACAAATTCGAGTCCTGTAGCCAGCCACGGAGGATAAACGTCAGCCCAACCACATACAGGTGACTATTACTATTAGTCACTAACGCAGGTCTCTAAATGCACACTGGCATGCTGACTGTAAAAATACTTCTGTTGCTGTTAATGTTCGCAGTGACCACTTTGTTTATACTAAGCTCTTGGTTTGTGCTCCTCCATTTTTGAAACTGTGTAAGACATAGGAACTATGCTTGACCCACAGGAAGGTTGTGACCACTTATAGTTTTCATGCCACTGAGTAACACAATATTTCTCTTTTAACTGCACTTAGGCCTTAGAGTCTGCTAAGTTGTTTTAACGCGCTGCACACGTCCTCCTCCTCTCCAGGTTGTTAAAAGATCGGCCAGAGTTCACCTTCATACCGCGGAGCAGAGAGGAGCTTCCGCCTAACTTCCCCTCCGAGATCCCTGGTGTTTGTTACTTCCTCGAGGCTTTCGATCAAAGGAGCAGCAGTGACTCGAACACAGATGGGCCGCTGGCTGGCCATTCAAACACTGCAGTGGAACATACATAAATATCATTGGGACAATGAACACAGAGCACGCCGTGCTGAATGCCAGAAGTTGTGTATTCACCATTCACATGCCATTGACACAAGATATAGCAGCCATTCCAGCAATAGGACTAAGATTGTCAAAACCACTTGCTCTTTTTTTTCACAGTGCACTGTTTGATTTACCTTGTAACTAAATATGTAGTAATAATAATTAGATTGTAGACACTTCTTTTTATAGCACACAATGGATTAATATGAAGCTTTAGCAGTTACGGCTATAATGCATCTTAGTAGACCATAATGGATGTGCAAACATTCCAAAATGAAAGCATTCATTACTTTGGCCTTTTGTATTTTAACTGAGCTATAATAAAGATATATGAATACTCAAATGGTGGGGCTTTTTTACATTCCTGTTTTTGCGTTGCACAATGACGTTCTTCAGGAGAGACCTCTTGATACTGCTTTGTTTTTATAGAGGAGTACAAATCACTAGGCTACTGCTACGCAATTAGTAGACTTGCTTGCCTTTAGGGCACTACCAGTCACCATGACCTTAAAAGTCATTCATTTTGTTGAAGTTACATGCCAGGAGTGTATGCCAACAACTGACATCAGTAGGGTTTCATAACTTATCTATCATATTGTCAAGAGATTTGGTAGTCATGTACATTGTAAAATTGCTACTTCAAGTATGAGGTATGTTTGGTGTTTAAATTACTATAAATTGTAATTATTCTTCTTGTGGATAGCCTAAATTGTATTATAATACCTTAAGCTGCCTATTTATTTCAGACAATTCACAATGTTACATTTTCTCCTAGACAGGACACAATTTGGGACTGTAGCCTAAGGACCATAGATGTAGAGACTATCTGTAATGAAAAGGGAGTATTGTGTAAGGTTTAGATAGATTATAGCCCATGATGAGACTCATTAATTTCAGATAATATCAGAACTGCCTTCGGGGGTGTAGCCAGTTTGGTGGATGAGGTGGGTCTTTTCTCCAACTTGTGGACTTTTTTAGTTTGTGTGCACTACCATCATCAGACAATCTTATGGAAGTGGAGCAGAGCTGTATTATCACAACAGCAAAATTAAGTATTGAGTACTTTGTTGTACTACAGCTACACTTGATATGCAATAAAAAATAAACAGCTCATATTTTAATGAAGGCAAGTTATAAAGTCACCTCAACCATGTCATTGCAAATATCTATTGCATTTTGTCCAAGTCTAGTTCCACTTTATGACCTAAATGAGAAACTCAATTAGACCCAACTCAAGACGCCCACTCTTTACTGCTTTTGAGTTGCTATGCAGGTACTGTTACAGTTACCCAGTCCTCTCAAAAAGGACGAAACAGTAAAAATACCTCAAGTGATTAGTTCGTTAAACAAACTCCTGAGTCGTAACATTAGGTCATGACTCTTTGTATCCCTGTTCAGCAGGTCTGAATGGTGATCTTGATAATATATTTGTCTGTATGATATATTTGTTACACTCACTGTACTTATTATATTAGATAGATAGATAGATAGATAGATAGATAGATAGATAGATAGATAGATATAGTAGTCTATTAATCTCCAAACACACTAAAGGTCTCTGTGTATCACTGGAGTATGTGGACTGATGTGTTGCAATGGGAATTGGTGTCGAAGTCGGTCTCTTTTCTCCTGGAAATGCGCAATATGAGATTGGAACACGATTGGGACAAATATGTTAAATGGTCAAGTGTCTTATGTGTTTACTACCATATGTCAGTGAAGTCCTGACATGTTTTTAATCACTGAATTAAAAAAAAAAAAAAAAAAAAGTCCCTACGGATACAATAAATACACTAGCCTATACAAATTCCTTAAATGACTGACAACAATAAGAAGAATTTATATTTTACTCAATATATCAATAATGTGTCTATTGTGATTATGTAGAGTATGTGCTTAAAGCCACAACCCAAAATCAAAATATTCCATATGGATATATAGCCAAACAGAAAAGAAAGAACATGTTATAGTAGCATTTTGGCCAAAATAACGATAGGCCCATAATTAAATCAGCTGTTCAAACCAAAACACATGCAGCATGTCAACACAGACAAAGATTAGAGATTGTGTTATTTTTATAGATAAGGCCGCATGCAGTAGTATCACTGAGCATCACTTCAGTCGTGCCGTCCTTTCTCATCTTCCCAGTGGCTGGCTGTTCGGAACGCTGACATTCTATTGGGCACTTCTGTTGTCAATCTAATGAGAAATATTTTCAGGAATGGTGGTTTCCCACATAACAACCTCTAGTTATAGCAATAACAGTATTTAGAGCCAAGAATTAATAGCGAAGAGCTTCACGGAAAAGAGGAATTTCTCGTTACTAAATCATGGTATGTTTGAACATTGGTTTTAAGAGGTTATTTTCTCATGTAGCCTACAGATGCAATTTTGTGTTTCTCGTAAATGCGGAAGACTAGTCTATTTCGTTTGGGTTACGTCAGTACAGAAAATAATTCTGCAGAGCATTAGGAAAAATGATTTCTGTATCAAGCGGAGCTTTCGTCCAATATAAGTGTATAACGAAATGATCTGTAAATGAAAAATATAAAGCAATATCATAGCAAAATAGGCTACAGCTCAACTAACGATGTGTTTTGCAATCACCATAGACCGAGTAGTCGGATAGCCATGATTCCACATGCATTCATTCTTATTGGCTCTTACCTGTTTGTCTATTCTAACGTTTGCGGTGATGATTAATTAAAATAACTTCAATATACTGCTTAATTTACAGTACGGTTTTGTCAACCACGCCTTGGAACTTCTGGTACTCAGAAATTATGGACCAGACGTGTGGGAAGACATTAAGTAAGTTCTGGTAGCCTGTGACAAGTTAACATTTATTAACAGCACATTTATTATGTTTTCATTATTGTGTTAACAGCCATAGAGGTAAACCACTTCAAATGTTAGTAGCCTACAGTATAGTAGGAGATATTGTCATGGCAATGGAAAGCAGAAGTGCTGATGAGATGTGTACTGTTTTTTTCTTCTTCTCTGTGAAGTTGCAAGATCATTGGAGGTTGGTTCAAGTTTGCAATCAATAGATGCTATAATGTGTTAGGCCTTCCCTTAATTATGAAGTTACCTTTTCACTTCAAGAGGAAAAGCTTTAAGCCTATGACATTTATGGCATTTTAACAGCTTGATTAAAGAACTTAAAATTCTTTGAACTAGATTAGGCTTTTAGTCTTACCTGCTAAATTAGTTAAAGAGCCTGCATGATTTGTAACCGATATGCCAACCCCACTGACTGCAGTCATTTTAATGATAATATAAAAACCGCAAATCATCATCAGAGATGATTTCATCTTTAGGCTTTAGCCTTTGAATTCTGCAAAGACTTCATTTGTGCTTGGATGTCAAGATATCAGGACTCTATTGCAGCCTACCTATGCCACAGTCACAACTACAGTATGTATAAACAACCAGGTCACATTCCTTCCCCGAACCCACAAACATAACTGGTGGAGTTTATTTGTCTTTCTCTGGTCTTCTGTCTCCCAGACGTGACTCTCATTTCATCTTTTTAAGTCACAGCTGTCTTTATCCAAACATGTTTTGAAGAGCCAGTGCATTCTCACCTAACCATAGCGGTTTCTACCTCGCGTTATCACAAAAGTTATCTGGAACCTACAGAATGGATGTGATTAATGATGCAATTATTCATGCTGCCTCTATTTTGGGAGTGTTTGGTCCTCTTTTTTTCACGTTTACATTACTTCATGTGATATTTGTTCAGGTGTTGTTGGCCGACTGGTATAAATTGCAAGGAGAGAATGTTGCTGGGTGCCAGGACAGCAAATCAAGGCTGTTTTCCTATCTTAACCCCGTTGTGTCTAATACAATATTAGAGTCGTTACTATAGCCTTATTGTCGTTGGGGAAAATAGAAAAATAGGTATGAGCATGTGTTAGTGAGATGAATGGAGAGTGTTGGCATGTCTATTGTTAGTTGGTGGTACATTCCAGACAGATCTCAAGACAAATTCTCCAAGACTTGACCTCTACACTTGCACTTCAGAGACTTCCTGCAGAGAGAGAGATTGCAACACTGATTTGTGACACTGTCCACGTAGCCCTGTGAACCCTCAGTGTGTGTGTGTGTGTGTGTGTGCGTGTGTGTGAGAGAGAGAGAGATAGAGAGAGAGAGAGAGAGAGAGAGAGAGAGAGAGAGAGAGAGAGCAAAACTCACTTCAACACTTTAACAAAACCTGTATACTAAATGTGTACTTGGTGCTAAAGATGTGTGTTTATTTAACTGAGACAGAGGTCGTAAGTTGTAAGTTGAAGGGTCACGAAGGGCTTTAAGGAACATATTCATCCAGGATCCAGTGTGTTCATTTCCAAACATGTAAAATTGCAATTAGAAACACAGTGAACAAAAGCTGTGAAAAAGCGCCTTTTGGATGTTCACCTTGTCTTAACTGCCAGCAGACAGTAATGAAGCTTTAAAACATGCAATTTCTTCTCCGCGGAAACACTTCACTACTGTAAATATGGTAGTTGAATGCCATACTGTACTTTGGAAAAAAAAAAAAAAAATGTTTTTTAGAAACTGTATGTGTGAAGAGTCCAACCCCAAGCTGTAACTGTAGCTAAGGTATCACTGCTGACAAAACAGTAGCGGCTGAAGTAGAGAAAACATTCAGGCTGTCATGGAGCAGGTGCATTGCCCTGTAGACCTGGGCTTTAGCCCAGGAGGAGTGACTAGCTGCACTCTCTCTGCGCTACGTACAGTATGTTGTGAAGAAGTGGGATGGCTTGCTGTTAGGCCATGGGAGACTTGTCTAGAGTATTAGCGTCATTACATTACATTACATTTGGCTGACGCTTTGTAACCAAGGCGACTTACAACATGGTAAAACATGCATGGGGGGTCATGAGGGACCCCCATAGTCTGACCCCTGACCCCTGTGCAGTGGGCCCCAGAGATGAGTGAAACATGAGTGTGTGGAGCATGGCAGAAGTACAGTAGCAGGAGGCTTGGATGCATAATTGCGTGTGAATGCACTTTTAGCAAATGCATTAGCAATTACATTAGCCAATAGGGTCATTAGTTTGCCCAATCAAGCTTTTAACCAATTGCGTTTGTGTGAATATAAATTCACCTAAAAGGTTCTTATTTCCCAATAAATCTCAGAGCCTTAGCTTACACATAGCATCTAAGTGTGACTCTGTGACTCTAAGTCACATTGCACCTTTAAGAGTGACTTTAACTTTATTATATATGAGAAACTACAAGAAAAGCCCTCCCTGCCCTCAGCCCTCTACATTCTGAAGCATGTACAGTAAATCGGTTCAAAATCAGGAGGTATTAAGACCCGCTATCCACTACAACCACAAAGGACACTGACTAAAAGTCTTCACTGAAGTTAAGACTCATATTAAGGAAGCAATTTGATTATTGGCAGCAAAGCATAATATCTGCAAAAAAATACAATTGTCACTTGTCACTATAAAATAAGGAAAATGCTATTTACTATGTATGTTTTAAAAAGAAAATGTGGTGTGTGTGTGTGTGCACTGTTAACCCCAGCTACATATTATGCGGCAGCCCAGGATGTCCTCTTGAGAGTTTAGTATAAGGACTCAAATAGATGGCATAAACTGTGCTAGAATTAAAGGTCTTCAACTCATGTGACCCATGGAGGGCAGAGACGAATGGCCAGGTCTCGTTAAAGGAACACTGTCAGCTGCATTCCACCGTATGCATAATGCCTCTGACTCCACTGTGGGGTGGCCCTTGAATGCTCCATGACATTTTTCCATGTTGTCTGAATAACTGCCTCAAGGTGGATGTTTTAATATCTGCCCTTTGATGGTATTGCAGTTGTATGCGCCCTGCCCTTCTTAGTCGCCTCGCTCGCGTGACTGCATTGGCTCTCCACGACTCTCCCGGTCCTGCGTCCAGGCTACTGGACATCATACTATAGGGATTGTGGTGCCTTTCTGTCTCTTTGTTCTGGTATCTATGTGTACTCGCTGTTACCACTAATGTAGATAGCAACTGTAGTGGGTAGAGCCCATGGCATAACACAGCATAGAAATCAAAGGGTGTGTGTGTGTGTGTGTGTGTCATGCCATGCTTGGTAACTTTGCGTACATTTCCATATGTTAGTTCAACAATTGAACCACCATGTACTTGCCAGCGTCTTACTAGCTTAAGATGAAGTGCAGGCAAGTAGAATGATTGGACAGAATCAACTATAATGTTAGGTGCCACTGACTTGGTTGTTCACTCATACGTTGAATAAATAAATAGCCATCAAGAGGGAGACTGGTGGTACTGCTAATCAGGAGAACAGCAAGTGTTATGTCTCCTCTTTCTGCATCAGTGATGCTAGTCAGTGTGTGGCTGTGTTATCAGACCAGGGCAAAGGGCAGCTGTACTTTCATGGTCCACAGGTAAGCCTACTGTATGTAAAAATCTCCCACACTACGAGAACAAACACCTTTGTATGTTATCATGCACATGTTTTGGGTGAGATGCAAATGTGCAAAGAGAAAATCCCTACACATAGCCTGAATATGTTCACTAGCAATATCCACCATGGATGGAGTTTGTGTCTATATGAAACCGATTTATCTTATGTTTACCCCTAACCTTGATCTGAGGTTCTCAGCAGGGAGGCCACTCAAGATTCGTTTGGTTGTAGGAAGAGGGATGCAGGTTGAGGGATTACAGAACAAGAACCCCAAACAACCAATTACAGGTCAAATGAAGTATTTGTGGATCCTGGATACAACATGTGGCATGTTTCAGACTCAAGTCAATTGTCCATAGTTGAATCTCACGCCATAATGTGTTATGTGGAATAGGCCCTGTTGTTGATCAGATACTGTGGGATATTTCTTACCTATATCACAAACAATTTGACACCTTTTCTGTTTATGTCTGAAATGACAGTGCTGTTATAATATACAAGCCTGCAGTACAGCATTAGCTAGCCTAATTATCAATACAAGGGGCATCAGCCTAACATGAAATAATCAAAGAGAATAGAGTAAAACATTGCCTATCAGAAAACGATTTGATGTGGCCAGATTTCACCCGATATAAACAAGACCTAAACTAAATAAAATAAATGGAATCGATTGAATATTTGACTTACTGATGAAACAAAATGCAAAATGTTTGGCTGCTTAACTGTACAATGTTTAAGAGACAGTGGATAGGAATTTTATCAAAAATGGATAATATGGCTGTAGGCTAAACATCAACAATATGCTGTATTGAAACTCTGTTACAAAATCACACAAATTTATGAAACTGTATCACAAAAACTATTCCACAAAACATGTCTAGATATAGCTCTGATATTATTAAAGATTGCTTGTGGCCTCAGCTAGAAATGGAACTGGAGTGCTGGGGCACTTAGTGCACTCTGAAGGGTTTCATGGGCTCTTAGAAAGTTGTGGAGACGCTGACAAAAAAAACACATGAATTTGTGTCCACAGGAGCCCTCAGCAGGCATGCATGAGGGCTTGAAAGTTCTAAATGTTTTATTAGAATAGGTAAGACCCCATGAAAAGCTTGTACCTGTGGATCACCACAACATGTAACAAGGAGTCACTTTGAAAACCTCTGTCTTGAGCATATGGACCGCTTTACACACATCTATCAATATGTCATGTTGTTTCCACCGAAAGCCACTCCAATCTGCCTACCACCTTGCCTGAAATGTTAAAGGAGTTAGAGTAACAGTGTTTTAAGTTAACACCAGACAGCTCAGAGATATCGGTGCCTCCGTGGTCCAACAGGGGGTGCTGTGGCGAAGAGTTCATTACGTTAGTTAGTGGGCTTGCTAGTTGTACTTGTCCCTCGGTCACTGGTCTCCGAGATTTCTTTGGTACTTCCATGACAATCCCTTGGATGGTCACCTTGACCAGCTTATGAAGGTACTGGAGGTGGCCTAATAGTTGAAAATTCATATGGATGTATTGGAACACTTCAAGTCTGTAACCTGTAGATGAGCTTCTTCTGTGGAACTCTGAGATTCCCACCCAGGGTTACAGTACTTCAGCAGGAGATTTCCCGTAGTCTCTGGTTGGGCTTGATGGAGAGGAGAGTGGAACTCCAGGTGCTAAGGCACTGGCCTACATACCCAAGCATGGTCTTAAGGTCGAGTTGGTATGTTCTGTTAAGGCTGTTTGTGGATGGTAACTGGTACAACACCCAATGTAGAAATCTATCAGAAGGGAGATCCTCTGTCTGACACCAGAGATTTGCGGCACTCCCCACCAGATAAAGATTACCTCCACGAGGATCTTGATGAGACAAAGTGTTTTTCTGTCTCTCCAGACAGGGTATTTTACAGCTCATTTCTATTTTCCCAGCTTCATGTAGACACAGGCTGAAAGGGAATATTTCCGTCCACTTGGAATAATAATCGATCACCATCAAAGATAAGGGTTTGCTCCAAGGGAATGCACCCATGAGGTCAACTGCTACTGTAGTATCTCCTCTGGAGCTTCCACTATTGTGCCTTGCAGTAGATTGACCGCTTGGTGTTATCTGCTTTACTTACAGACCACCATCTCCTACAGTGCCCAGCAAGCATGCTGCACTGAAAGACACAAAGTGGAGATTAAGCATCCGACCTAATTTGAGACCTTCTTCTTTAAAAGGCTTAGACCTTAATCCTTGAATCCTTCATCTTTTGTTGGGGTTATCGTTTCATTCATTGAAGACGTTGGTTATTTCCCTTTTTGCTTCCACAGTTGTGGATTGTGGATTTTGGTCTTTCAGTTTGGTTATTGAGAGACTGTGGCTTTCTTGCATATATGAGAGAAGTTTGTGTGTGCGTTGTGTGCGCATGGTGATATTGACTCTGGTCCACATTCATGTAAGACATTAAAACCTGTTTTTTCTTATGGACTGAGAGTGAATGAGAAAGGTTGAATGTATGTTTTTGTGTAGGTTTGTTTGAAATTACTGTACGTCTTCAACCTTATTGCATTGTCCGTTTATTGTGTTTTATCTTAAGTTATTAAAAAGAGACATATCATTAGATTCCAAAGGAATTATCAACATGACTTGAGTTTATAATTAATTCAATATTCATTAAAGGTACAATATGCAAGATTCTAACCTTAATATAACTCTTCCGAAGCCAATTTGATAGTAATTAACTTAGGGGAATCGTTCACCTAGCATAACCATACAGCACAGTCGAAGCGAGTCACCTCGGATAGAACCAGCCATGCAACCTCAAGAATAGAGGACCAAAGACATCTTACGAGAATAGTGAAATGTTACCTTGTCAGTAGATATAGCTCTTTGGCCTATTGTTAATTCTTCAACTCCACAACAAAAACATTTTCATTGTGTATAGGGAAGTCAGCTATTTACAGAATAAAATATAAATATAAATACAGTATATTGTTACTTTAGGGGATACCTGAACTTACATAATATACCTTTAACATTAATAATCTAAAAATGGCTGAACTGATTTTTCAGTGTGTACTGATGCCAAACAAGGTTTCAGATGTCAGACAGAGTCTTTGGGGAAACCTTTGCCATCCATAGAAGGCAAATGGGTAATTCTCAGTTTTCTTTTTGAGCAGGAGAGAAGCTCAACTTGATGTTGAAGGCCAGTTCCTGGTCAGATTAATTTATGAAGATGCCAAAACCTATGATCTTGTTGCTGCCGCAAGCAAGGTTCTTAGTAAGTGACGATTTTTCAATGCTGTTTTTGCCATGATTATATTATGTGGTCTTTTTAGAGCTTAGAGATAAATGTTGAATGGTTAGATTAAATGGAGAGGGATGTGGTCATGTCAAGTGTTGCAAATATGATAATGAAAAGGTTTTGAAATGTCTTTCTCTATTCCTTCAGAGATAGATGCTGGTCAAATCCTGCAAATGTTCGGAAAGATGTTTTTTGAGTTCTGCCAAGAATCCGGATATGACACTATACTCCGTGTGTTAGGCTCCAATGTCCGGGAGTTCTTGCAGGTAAGAGGCTGCAATCTTTATTACATATAAATGTAGAAAAAGTAAATGGGGAAAATTCAAGCAATTCCTTTTCCATCAGTGCCATTGACGCAATAGCTTAAGAGCCACTGAAGCAGAGTGGAGAGAGCGTATGAGAGAACAAAAGAGCACAATAAGATGTCATGCCGACCTCTCCTCTCGACAGAACCTGGATGCTCTGCACGACCACCTGGGCACCATTTACCCAGGCATGCGGGCACCATCTTTCCGCTGCACGGACGGCGAGAAGGGGACCAACCTGATTCTGCACTACTACTCGGAGCGAGAGGGCCTGCAGGACATCGTCATCGGCATAATCAAGACAGTGGCTCAGCAGATCCATGGCACAGAGATCGAGATGAAGGTTTCTGTTGCTCTCTCTCTTTCTCTCCATCTTTCTCTCTCTTTCTCTCTCTCCTTCTTCTGTTTCTTTTCTCTTGCTTTGGGCTATCTCCTGTCCTTCTCCAGCATGGCTGGTGGACAGACTGTGAAAGGCTTTGTTGCACTGGTTTGTGGACCCTCACATGGGACTAATCTGAAATTGGCCCTAGACTGCTGCTGTGACTCACAAGATGTATTTTTAGATGTAGACAATGAGATCTGCCTGTACATTCTATATGTCTTTTTTTGGTCAGATATATCACCTTGGAGGAGAACTGGCCTAGGCTAATCAACTTGAGTAATACTAGGCACGTAAGATTGCACAGTCAAGTCATTAATGCAAAAATGAAGAGTTGGCTTTGAGAGGAGAATAACTTTCCACCACTGGATAAATATTGCAACAATTTCAACAGTGACCTTAATCGTACCCTTCTTAATTATACATGAAATTT
The DNA here is from genome assembly GCF_963854185.1 of Sardina pilchardus. Lineage (NCBI taxonomy): Eukaryota > Metazoa > Chordata > Actinopteri > Clupeiformes > Clupeidae > Sardina > Sardina pilchardus. Next base: position 28,323,761 of record NC_084995.1, on the reverse strand, counting down.
GGGAAAGTGATTATGTAACAATTACTGGAAAAACACAACATATTTGCAGGCCAGAAATGCAATGTTTTCTGTTGCCATTTCTTTAAAGACAAGCCGTAGTACAAGTATACTGAATGTTCAGTGCACCAGTGTCACTGCATTCTGTTGATCTTTTCCTTTAAAGGTTCCTCTTCCATCAGGCCCTAACAACATCGGAAACGCCACACTGGATTCATTTTATATTGTGTTTTTTTATTTTATTTGTAAGCCTAGTACAAAATGAAGGAGATGAATTGACAGACCCTCCAAATGTGACACCTGATTTCTTGTTGTTAGCTAGCGTTGCCATAGTGACAGCAGGGCGAAGAGACAGTTGGTTGACGTCAGCGCTATGAGCTCAGTAACCAGAAAAAAATACTGCATTTACCAGTCTCACCACGATTCACACTCCAAGCCACTCATTCTGCTGTCTGATAATATTATTTTTGAAGCTGTTATTTTGACCATCAAACTAGTTTACTATCATGGCACGGAATACAAATAACACACATGCACGTAAATGGTGATTGCTGGCTCTCTGGTTCCCCAGAACATTACATTGAGTTGTGCACACAGAAATAAGCATGCACAACCATGACATATACACTCTTAAAATGAATGTGTTGAAAACAACACAACTTGCGTTGTTTCCTTTTTTTATTTGTTACACAATATGTGTTGAAAATAACAAAACCTTTGTCGAAAATACAACAGCTTGCATTGTTTTTTAACATACTGTATCTCTGTGTCCAGATAAGGACAACACATTTGTTTTAAGAGTGTAGTTAGAATCATACTGCACAGTACTAAACAACAACAAAATGTAGTAGTTAGCATTGGAACTGTATAATGTGGTTTAGCACAGAGACTTAGTTCATTAATTTGACTCTTTTTAATGTGAATAGCATTTTAAATACTGTCTCAGTTGTCCATCAGTTCAGTTTTCCAGACCATCCGTTGGCTGAGAAGATCCAGTCCACCCATGTGTTTATGAATCTGTCCATTTAAGAGGCCAGCTTGTATTGGAGTCCTCATGTCTGTCATCCCTCTTTTGCCATGACAACCAGGTCATTCAGCAGAAGGGCGAGGAGTGCGACCACATCAAGTTCCTGATCGAGGAGAAGGAGTCGGAGGAAGAGGCCTTCTACGAGGACCTGGACGGCTTCGAGGAGAATGGCACGCAGGAGACGCGCATCAGCCCCTACACCTTCTGCAAGGCCTTTCCCTTTCACCTGATGTTTGACCAGGACCTCACGCTCACGCAGTGTGGCAATGCTATCTTTAGAGTCCTGCCACAGGTAATTCCATCCTGAGTCATCATACATAATGGAAATGTGGATATGTTCAGATGTGGTATGTGCTCAGATGTTTGTGGTTTCTTCAAAGGGATTCTCAGTGAATCCAGTGCGGTGTCTGCATTGGCTTTTCCAAAAAGACTGGAGGAGGACTTCATTGTTCCAGAGTTTATTTATAAACATTGGCCACAGACGACACAAAGCTGATGCCTTAATTTTTGATCATCCTCTTACTTTTTAGCACAGGATTCAGTGTTGCAAGCACAATTACCACTTTCTTAACACCTAATACACCCACTCAAAAGAATGAATATACTCTATTGGTCAAACAACACTGCCATATAATAGAGAATGTGTGTCCATCCTTGGACTGAAAATGTATCTGATTTGCTTAGCCATGTGTTTCACTTGGAGAATGTGACAAAATGCTACACAGCGTGGGCGATGAAGGGAACATTTGCTTGTTATTGCTTGTCCTACATTATTCGTCATCATTTTTGCTGAATTAAAAAATATATTCTCCCAAATACACTCTCACCTTGGAGAAGCAAGGATTTTTAGTCAGGCCTTTCCAAGGGTACTCTAAAAATAGACTGAATGTATGGCCACTGTGCTGGCGAGAGCAGTTCTATTCTGTGTGTCTCCTCCTCAGCTCCAGCCCGGTGTGTGCAACCTGTCCTCCGTCTTCTCCCTGGTGCGGCCCCACATTGACTTCGGCTTTCACGGAATCCTCTCCCACATCAACACCGTCTTCGTGCTTCGCAGCAAGGTATGTGTGTGTGCCAGAAGGCTGAACTGTGAAGGCAAGAAAGAAAATCACTACATTTCAGAACCAGGCACCACAGAGAAAAGCAAGCCTGTGAAGAGTCCCTGCAGTCTCAGCACAGATTCTGAACAACCGAATTTGTGTATTTTAGCATTGACTGCTTTGACAAAAAACTAAATTTGCATTGCTTACTTAAATGATTTGGAGTCGGGTGCTTTTATGTATTAGGTGTCAGAGGTTTTGATGGTCTGTAGTCCCTGGGCTATGAACTGCAATAACTGAAATTGTAGAATGCGCTGTTTATCTTCAGAATGCAGCTGACTCACTAAACCCTACTAGTAATGACAGTCACTCAGTCACCAGAAACTCCGGCATATTTTCAGTCAACAAATCATACAATTCTGTGCGTGGCTGGTCCATTAGAACCAATGTTAGCCATGGAAAAAAAAATATGAGTCTATGTGTGTATGTTGGATGCTACACTTGGTGAGCAGTACACAGTAGTAGTGTAGATGTGTGTATGTGTGTGTGTGTGTGTGTGTGTGTGTTGGATGCTGCACTTGGTGAGCAGTACACAGTAGTAGTGTAGATGTGTGTGTGAGGAACGCTCTTGGTGTGCTCCTGGGTGCAGGAGGGTAGATGTGTGTGTGAGGAACATGTGTGTGTGTGTGTGTTCCTGGATGCAGGAGGGTCTGCTGAACGTGGAGACGGCCGAGAGCGAGGACGAGCTGACGGGCACGGAGAGCAGCTGCCTGCGGCTCAAAGGCCAGATGATCTCCCTGCCCGAGACCGAGAACATCCTCTTCCTCTGCTCCCCGAGGTGACAATGACCGTCATTATCTTATTCATTATTCATCATCATCATCCTTAATCATCATCACCATCGTCGTCATTCAGAGGAGGACGGTGATAATTACAGGCGTCGTAGTCATCGTCATTATTGCGAATGCCTTCATAATTACTTAATTATGTTATTTGTAAAGTCAGTGGATAAAGGTAATAATGCCTGAAGTGCCCAGAAAAGAATCACAGGTTTAGCGTACAGAATGAACACAGGCTCCATGATTGAACTCAACCAATCAGAACAGAATGAAAAAACTTCATCCCACAGGGCCAATTAATTTAGTGCTTGCTGCACAAAATGACAGATTTACACCCCACTTGGAAAAAAAACAGGTTTTGTGGCGGTGATAATATGAAAATGTAAGCATATGTTACAGTACATGCAGCATTAACATACCCAGTCAAAATAACCGATACTCTGTTAGGGACCCACCCAGGACTGGTCCAAGTTTGAGTCATGTCATGAGGATGAATGTGCTCCAGACCAGGACCTGTGATGAGTGCCTCCATTGTCTGTGTCTCCTAAAGTGCTGCATGGACATTGGTCCTCCGTACCTCCAGCCTTGCACTCCGACAGGACAGCCGTGTTGGTGGGCTGACTATGGGATGCTATCAAGTGCTCATTTTAAATGAAGGGTTCTCATTCGGTAGCTGCAGGCACAATGGAGTAATTCTATAACAAGAGTGCGATCCGGGCTAGTGGCTTCAGTCTCATACAGTCAAGCACCAATGCACCACTTGTTTCTCTGCATGGGAAAACAGCGCTTGCAGAGTCAAACCCCCAGCTGGATTTCTGCTGGAGTTTTCCAGACAAAGCAGTCCACTGCATTGCAGCACTATTTCTAAAGGAAAATCTCTTGTCACTTTGGAGTGACACGAAAACACGTTGAAAGAAAAGCAGTGTGATACTTTAGAAGCTATCCTCACCTGTTGAAGTGTGTTATATGGGATTGTTCACATTGCATTAACCTTTATAGCATTAGCGTAGTAAAAATGCTATTAAAATCAAAGATATTGCATGGGCATTTCTGTGTTTTATTTTTATGTCTCTTCACACATGGCTTGGAACGATATGAGATATTTCAAGTCCTGTAAGGTTGTTGATCATCTTGTCATACTCACTCCTACTCTCTTGACCAGCGTCATGAATCTGGATGACCTGACGTGTAAGCTTGTTGATGATCTTGTCGTACTCACTCCTACTCTCTTGCCCAGTGTCATGAATCTGGATGACCTGACGCGGCGGGGCCTGTACCTGAGCGACATCCCGCTGCACGACGCCACGCGGGACCTGGTGCTGCTGGGAGAGCAGTTCCGCGAGGAGTACAAGCTGACCCAGGAGCTGGAGATCCTCACCGACCGCCTGCAGCACACGCTCCGAGCCCTGGAGGACGAGAAGAAGAAAACAGACAGGTCAGTCCGGAACGCAGCGCACCGCACCGCAGCGCAGACTCTCGCTCGATGGTGTTTTAAGCCCTCAACGTCGCCCTTCCAGGCAGCGCTGCCATTGTCATCTTAAAGGCACCTAATCCTAAACCAAACCCTGACCCTAACCCTAACCATAACCCTGGCCTGACCCTAGTGCCTTCCTGGCTGCGCTGCCTTAAAGACAATGTTGGGGGCTTAAAACAACAAGAAACGCAGACTCTCTCTGACTCCTCTGGCCCATCCAGTACAGCTCCATTAAACAGTGGCCGCTCGGCTAGCCTCGGTTTGGATCGATAGAGAGGATGTTGTGCTTTTGATATCCTCACACAGATATTCTGTTTGTTCTGTTTCTCAGAGGAAAGCTATACGGTAGTTTTGAAGCATGCATCACTTGCAGCGTTTTTTTTTTTCACAAGATTCAACTGAGATCCTGAGCCCCGAGTTGTCAGGTGTGAAGTAGTGCAGAAAAGGTGATTTATTTTAGGCCACTGCCAGGCGTTTGGACTGCACAATACCGCACTCAAGACACTACATCAGCTATTGAAAAAGAACAAAGTACAGGCTACCGTGCTATCACTGAGCATGACTCAGAGGTCCTCTCACCTCAGCGGTAAAGTACAAAACTGCCCCTCCCTTGCCATGATACTGGCGATAACACATCAACTCCTCCCTCCAGGAGTCAACCACAGCACATCAATCAATTACAACCCACAGAGTACATTTCCCACAGATCAATGTGTGATACTGACAGTCTTTCATTGATACTGTAGCAATGAGTTTTATCCGTGATATGAATGTGTTTATTGTTTATTGTTTATTGTTATCATGTGCTCATCATCATCTGCTGTGAAGCAGCCTCAAAACAACACTCAAATCATCTCATCAAACAACAAGCCATCAAACAACACTCACATCATAATATAGGAAAATCACCCTTCTGTAAAGCAGCACACTGTGCAGTGTGCTCACTTCAATGAGGATGCAGTCTCAGAAGCACTCCGGTCATGTGACAGCTAAACACTGAGATTTTACTCTTCAGTTTTTACTGAATTTATAGAATATCACAATTGTGTGCAGAAAGCAGGTTGGCTTGCAGCGCTGCAGGCATTGCGCTATTCTAGTCATTCCCCTCACCAACACCTGAAATTTGTTTGTCAGAAAGTCAATTCTGTGTTTGGTCCTTTAAAGGTTCCTTATAGCTACAGTAGGCATAAGCTATAAAACAGACATTATCCATTCTTATGTGAAAAGTCCCTGTCATTTATTCAGCTCCAAATAGTCTGTCTACTGTCAACTACAAAAGGTTGCCGCACGAATCTCGCTCCACCACCTCGGCCATTACCTGACAGTTTACGGATATTTCTCCTGGCCGGTTGACTGACTGCCTCTAGTTTCCCTTCGCAGTGTGCTGTAGACCCACACAGTGTTAACTGGCGGGCCCTGCATGAAATGGCCACCTCTGCTCCACCACTGTAATAATAAACTCTGCAGCCAGCCGCTGTCGGAGGGGAGCATGTCTGCCCCAGCAGGACATGTTTGTCCGAATCAAAGGCGAGGTCAATATTGCAGCAGACCTCCTGGCTCACGTACGTCCAGACAGCACACCCCGGCAGCTGTGTGTGAGCGCAGAGAGGGGCGGGGGCTCGCGCCGGAGGCCAGGCCGAAAGACGATGGCGCTGGACCGAGCCGTCATGTCTAATTGGACTATCTGTGTGGCGGCGATGGAGAGGAAAGCAAAGACAGCTCGTTAGTATTTTTGTTATGGGCATTGATGGAGGAGGGTGTAGTAAGTCTGATGTGTGGGGAACAGGGCGGGTGGGTGGGTGCGATGGGCTTCAAAAATAGCACACTAGAATAACTTTAGAGATAAATGAAGTGATACACATAAATTAGTTATATTGCAAAATCATTTTCAGTGACATCGCACTTAGATGTTTAGACCAGTAGATTTGTTAATTCACCAGTTATGCCTTTTTGGCCATGTACAGTATGATGCCTTTTGTATTGGCTTAGCGACCTTTTTCTGCTTACGGGTTGTTCATCTGGACTAAAAATGTCTGGCATGGAAGAAGAAGATGTGACTCTGTTATTGTTGTGAGATAAATTGCCCGTGACTTTTCCCCCCCGCTTTTCACCTAATTTACAAATGCCAGCTGCCACTTCGGCAGAGGATCCAGTTTTCAGCGGAGAACTAATTGGTATTACGCTAGAACTCATGTCATTAGCAGGCACAGGTCATGAAAAACAAGAGAGGAGAATTTTCCTCTGGATTTGCCACAGCGTTTCAGAGGCACCGCGACGCACAGATTAAGACCACTGATGATAAACACACGACCGCAGTAGACGGCGTCAGCTCAGCCAGACATCTATTTTGTTTTGCGCCAAAGTGGCCCTCCATGTTAGCGGCGGACGCCCTGTTCTCCGGTTAATTGCCTGTAGATGTGTTATGTCACCCCTCGGAGAGGTTCGTCTGCGTGGCCTTCAGCTGTGAGTTGCAGGGTGTATAGCGGAATTTCTGCCAGAGCAGCTGTTTGGTCCTGCCGTAGGGTCTGTGTGTGTTGGTGTGTGTGTGTGTGTGTGTGTGTGTGTGTGTGTGTGTGTGTGTGTGTGTGTGTGTGTGTGTGTGTGTGTGTGTGTGTGTGTGTGTGTGTGTGTGAGTGTATGTGAGTGGTAGTGTGTTCTTCTGTATGTGTGTGTGGACACACCCCGCCAGGTCTCTGATCATTAGTCCTTCTGTCAGCCTCAGCAGCGGCGGTCCGAGAGCGCGGTTCGGCCGAGGCGACTAACTATCACAACATTTCATGAATATGTAAGTCGTCCCCTCGGCAGTTTGGGCGGCTAGCGAGCGAGCGCAAGCGTGAGCACTGCGGCCATCACCGCTTCCACACACCTCTGGAGGCTCAACATCTGATGAGAACTTGCTGAGGAGAGTGCGCCGGCTGGAACCGGATGAATGGTTTCACGCTTATCTGCTCAGCCAGGCCTGTTTGCCTGTGCAGCCTCTCTCCCAGCATATAATTCACAACAGCGAAATGTTATTTCCTAGGTCCAAGGCTAGGGGAAATTTCCATATCATTTATAAAGGAAGAGGAAAACACTTTCAAGTCACATTTTTTGAAGCAAATGGGGGGACATAATCATTGTGACCGTCTGGCCACAGCTTTCATATGTAAATATGTCAGACAGAGGAGGAGACGAGTGCAAGGACAAGGACAAGAGCAAGGAGGCGTTTATGAAGCGTTTCAGGGTTCAGATGCAAAGAGACTACTTAGTTCCCGCATCGCACAATGGTCCTGGCCCAGACCAAATTGTCCACCAGCCCAAGTCACGAGCGGGTTCTTGGAAAGAGACGAAGGGGGAATGTCGTCAGCACGTGTTTCACTGTTTCTGACTGTGGAGGTGTGCTCAGAAAATTGCAGACAGGTGATATATTTTTTTTAAATGTTTGGGTATGAAACGTGATATATTATTTAACATCTCACGGTGAACCCCATAGTAGCACATGGGATGGTTACCATGACAACGTCTCCTTGACACTCCCGGGTGCTGCTGTAGGAGATAGGAGGACTCTGAGGAGCGTGTCCTTGGGGGCCGTGTATTTCTCACGCTGAAACCTCCTCCCTCAGTCATGAGGAGGGAAACCGCGGAATGTGCTGAACCCAGCTGTGCTTCATTTATAATGGAAGAACATTGATTTCTTTTTTTTATGGTCCGTAAAGTGTTGGCTTGCTAAATCTGTGAAAGTATTGTGTGAAAAATGAAAATACTTTTAAAGTATTAATGTAACAGAAAATATGAACAGAGGAGTGGTAAAATCACACACTTTTACCAGTTATTTCACTTACACAGTGCATTTCACAGCATTTCACTTCAGGACTTGACAAATCGACACACATTAGCATTAACTTTCAAGCACTGGGATTGTGTTAATTAGGTCTGTGTGATCATCTGCTTTGTGTGGTTGTGTTCTGCAGACTGCTGTACTCTGTGCTGCCACCATCAGTGGCTAATGAGCTGCGTCACAAGAGACCTGTACCTGCCAAGCGTTACGACAACGTCACCATTCTCTTCAGCGGCATCATGGGATTCAACACTTTCTGCAGCAAGCACGCCTCAGCCGAGGGAGCCATCAAAATAGTCAACCTGCTCAACGACGTGTACACCAGATTTGACATCCTCACTGACACAAGGAGGAACCCGTATGTCTATAAGGTCAGAGACATTTCCTATTGTGTAAATCGCTTGCCTGTGATGTGCATCAGTGCCTGCTTGTTGAGTTTTATCATACATGCCATTTTAACCTACAGCCAGGGCTCCTTTTGAGTTATCATGCTGAAAAGGTCGATACATCATCAAAGAACTCACCCTGTCAGATTTGACCAATGCTACACCTTGAACGTGTAGCCTTTGGGCTTTTAGACAAGAATGCCGTTTAAGAAGCCGTATTAACCACGCAAGACAAGAATCTCAATACTGACTAACCAAAGAAAGTAATATTTACTTTTCCCGTTCCAACAGCTAGGTGGTCTCAGAATTTTACAGTCTCTGTATGGACGTGACTATCTCAGGGGAGACATGGCTGTTTAAGTGTTTTGTCATGTGGTGTATTCACTTGTCCTCAGCTCAACAGGACTCCCTGCAAACCCATGCCCAATAACTGCTGTGTGAACCAGGGGCCAAATGCCTTTGCTGCCAAAGCAGAAATGGCACACATACTGTACTGCATGTCACTCCTTTTTTTTCTCACAGAAATGGGTCACTTGAGGCTGAGTTCCAAATGTTTGCCACAAATGTTGAAAGAGAGAGGGAGAGTCGAATCTGTGGATCATAATATTTCTGTGTACAGTACAGAGTCTGTGCAGGTCTTTTTCCAGAGGTATGACTATTATTTCTCATCTCTGGGAGAAATCCAAGTTAGAGTGTTAAAGGTACACTATGCAAGATGTTCACTTTTATGAACCAATTTTATGGTAAATGAATTTGCAATAGGTGGATCATTCACCTACAGTAGCATAGCTATACAGCGAGTCATACCGAGAAAAACAGCCATGCAACGGCAGCCCTACAAATCTCACGAGAATCATTGAAACATTACATTGTCAGTAGATATAGCTCTTTGGAGATATTTTTTACCTGTTGTTAATCCTTCACCTCCACAACAAACACATTTTCATTGTGTACAGGGGGGATAAGTCAGGAGAAGTTTGCTATTTACAACAGCAGAATAAAATATAAATGTATCACCACTTTAGAGGTTCACCAAAAAGAGCTAAACCTGCATAGTGCACCTTTAAGATGGAGGGAGCTGAGGAGCCTCTTGCACCCCTAGCAACCTGCTACTCTTGCACCCCTAGCAACCTGCTACTCGCAGCACTCAAGACAAGATTGCGACTGAGTCCGATGCAGCACCGCTTGAAGCCCTTGAGCTCTGAGAGACCTTTCATGAGTGTGTGTGTGCGTGTGTTTTTACCTGTGACAGGTGGAGACGGTGGGTGATAAGTATATGACGGTGAGCGGCCTCCCAGAGCCCTGCACCCACCACGCCCAGTCCATCTGTCACCTGGCCCTGGACATGATGGAGATCGCTGGCCAGGTGAAGGTAGATGATGAACCCGTACAGGTAAGAATTGAGGACATAATTCTTTTGTGCTTCCCATTTTATAATTTCTTTTCATTTTCACACAGGTTTTCAGATATGACAGTATAAACTATTTATTATTCATTATTATGCATGATGATGTTTCAGCCTTGAGCATTTTAAAAACTTTTATGCAAAATAATAATAATATAATAATTTAAAAAAATTGTGTTTTTGAAGAGATCTCTTGGAATGAAATATGAACAGCTGCCTGCGTGTAGGCAAATCTTAGATGCCAACCCAGAGCTAATATGCCCACAAACATGCCACAACCCTCATGTTTTGCCTTGTTTGGGCAGACACCACCGAGTATCGGGAAAACTCACATGCCGCCCACTCCGCTGAAGAGCGATCACCGGAGAGATAATGCCACCATTCCCACTTATTTTTTTAGACTAATTCATATTTTTCAGTAGGATTCAAAAGCATTTCAATATATTATAATGCTTTTTACACATCTCATGACCTGATGCATACAGTACTTGTGTTGCTTGAAATAGGCACTGAGGACATCTCACAGTCTGAACAAGCTGTTGTAAGGGTGATACTCTACAGTTGGTCATTTGTATAAACACACTGGCTGTCTTTGTTATTGTATCAGTGACCCAGGAAGATGGGGAATTGGAAAATGGGGGTTGCCTAAATGAAGAGGTTGTTCATTGGTCTAAAAAGAAATACGTTCACAAACACACACTCTTTCTCTCTCTCTCTCTCTCTCTCTCTCTCTCTCTCTCTCACACACACACACGTATACACACACACAGGCACACACGTGACACCGCTGTCTGGCAAAAGTACAGAAGTCCTTCATACATACCGACTTGTAGTGTAAAAATAAACGCGCATTAAGTTTGTCCTGAACATCTGGTACTGTACCATCCTGAGAGTGTGAGCGAGCTGAAACAGTGCAGTGATCCCTGAGCCGGACACATTGTATCAGTCAGCTGTTACTACTGCACACCGTGCAGCCCATGAAGTGGGACTGAGATGCCAGCGTCTTTAAATGTCCTGTTTACAGTGTTTATTCCCCAGAGGTTAAGCACAACATGTAAATGTGAGCTTGCCTTCTCCCAGGCAAGCCTTAGTAGTTTGAGGCGAGTGCCTTGCTACAGTAAACACATGGCTCTGTGTTTGCATGAACTATTTATAAATATCATGCCACTTGCAAATGACCCTTGGGGACATAATCCGTAATATCTCAGGGTAGACAAGCCTCCTAATAAGGGTGTAAAATAACAGTCCCTAAAGAAAAAAACATCTGCCAAATGAAGCAAGTGTAGAAATGTCAACATGCCACTGTAACGGTTTTAATATGGTGCTATTATTTAATTATTTATATAAAAAAATATTGGTAAGTCTGTATGTTTTATTTAGAATGTTAAGGGTTTCAGTACTCATTGACTTTCCAGATACATTCCAAACGCTTTTGAAGTTTTTAAAATGGTTTGTCTCTTTGTAAACATTTAAGTCCAGGCGCTGGTAAGCATGATCCTGCATAGGATCATCTGCGTGACAGGACTATTCACAGCCGATTCTGAATGAGCCATGATATATATATATATGTACATGGCCATGTTTGTCTTTCACTAAAAGTCGAAACTCTTTCTGTCCAGATCACCATAGGCATCCACACAGGAGAGGTGGTGACGGGGGTCATTGGCCAGCGGATGCCCCGTTACTGCCTGTTTGGGAACACGGTCAACCTGACGAGTCGCACAGAGACCACAGGCGAGAAGGGCAAGATCAACGTCTCCGAGTACACTTACAGGTGACTGCTGGCTCACAGCAACATTTTTGGACTCTCCCCGTCGGTATCTTAAAGATTGAGAGGAGAAATACCTACAGTAAATGCTTCAATTTTACCACACATTGCTTTTGTTGCGTTGTTCAGACCATTTCGATAATTCCCAAGGAAATGATTCTCTAATTAGACTCTGCCGTGTAAATGGCAATGTTCTTCTCTGTTGCTGTACAAATGTAGTAGATTCAGTGCTACGGTTGTGTTGCAGGTGTTTGCAGTCAGCTGAAAATGCAGACCCCCAGTTCCACCTGGAGTATAGAGGGCCGATCACTATGAAGGGCAAGAAGGAACCAATGAAAGTGTGGTTTTTGTCACGGAAGACACCGGAGACAAATGTGTAGTGTCTGTCCTACAGCAACATGCCACTCTCAGTTTTAACGTTTCTTAATTGTGCAGACACATAATATTTATCTTGAACACAGTACATTAAAACAAATCACATTTTATTAACATAACTCATGTATTGTATGTTTTCATGTGTGGTTTTTGTATGAAACCTGTAGTATCTTTTTTAGTTAAAATCGTTAATATACCATTAATAATGTTAGCTAGAGTCGTTAATATGCTCACATCACCATCTCCATTGATTCAAACTCGTTTGGTCTTTTGACTGACAACTCAATGTTCTGGAGTTCATGAGTGTTATTTAATTTATTGTTCGTTATGCCTTGGGATGTCTGCTTTCAAGATGACTATGTATGGAGGCTCTCATACATGGTGAGATTACACAGTATTGTTAATTAATTAAAAACTCCAATGCTATTCAACTGACATTCACATTTATATATGTGTATAAATATGATCATAAGCTTTAAAAAATAATATAGGCCTTTTAAAGTGTGCTTTTGAACACAATTCTGTATTTAAGCATAGCAGAACATATTTATTTTTTGTATGTATGTACACTTTCCAAAAATGAACCATAATTGCTATCCTAATTTATAGAATGGGCACTATACATAGTCTTAAATTTGAGTTTGTATCAAAGTAGCTCTGTTTCTGAAATAGCAGTTTGATTCTGATATTTAATTCTAATCCCTGTGTTCCTACTGAGGTTTAACCATATGAGTTTGTACCACCCTCAGTACCTTGCCTATATTTAAGGAGTATTTTAGCTTGTATGGTTTTAGTCAATTTGTTTACAAGTCCTCTTTTGTTTGAAGCGCTTAACTGTAATCTGTCCAATTGAGATGATGTAGTGGGTCACATTTGCTGTATTTTTCTTTTTAAAGATGATTTTACGAAAGAGAAGTTGTAGTGCACGTATCCACGACTGAGAAATGTAGGCTTTATTTTTCTCACATCCTCTAAAATTTAAATCTGTGCCACTTCAAAAATCACAATTGGCAACCGCCATGTAAGTTATTCTTAAGTTATTTATGAGCCAAAATGGGGCTGTGGTTGTAATTTCTGTTGATTTGCTCCAATGTTGTGTTCCTAGTATCAAAATGTGCCAAGTGCCTCACAAAGTATTACCTTCAGATTCCTCCTCATTTTTAATGAAGTGTCTGAAATAGTATAGGCCTATTTAGATTCTCTCTGATGTTCCGTAACATTGTCAGGTATACTATGAAGTTATTTTTAGGAAGTGGCGGCGTGTCTTGCTGTTTTCTTGCTTTTCCGGATTGCAGGAAGGCATCCTCTGAGGTGTGAGAGACTGTGCGAGGTATTAAGTTACTGGGCAGGCTGTGAGAAATCCACACTCTCTTATTGCTCACCTTTCATTTTGCGTAGAAGTACTACTAGCAGTTCCTCAGATTAGATTCCTTTTCCCGCCCAACTCAAATTCTTTAAAGTGTTGAAAATAAAAGTGTTAATGTGTGAAAATAAAAATGAATAAAGCAATATGGAACTTCTTTTGACTTCTCTCTCTCTCTCTCTCCCCTCCCCCTGTACCCCCTTACCAGGTAGAAATAATTGCAATTATCTATATTGTGAGGACGCATCTACACATACTTAACATGCACACATACTGTATACTGGTGACCAAAAGTATTGAGGCAAAGGGGAAAATCAATGCTTTAATGACATTTCAAATTGTAAAATAATAATAACAACCAAGAAAAGAATAATCTGTTTATTTTATGCAAAGAAATTGCTATACAGTATGTAGTATGTCCTCTACTCTTCAAAGCCTGCTGGATCCGGCTGGTGGTTGAGTGAAAAAGACATCTGCAGTACTCTGACGTCTCTTGCCCAGTCCATGCTTATACTTGATTGCTTCCTTCCTGAACATCATGTATAGACAATGGTTTCTTGCTTGCGACTGCCCTCTTCCCCAGTGTCCGACAGCTGTCTTTAGGTCTGGAGATGACCCAGGCCTTGGCTCGAGCAGCTGAATGCCATTGTTACATAGCCAGTTTTACGCAAATTTCGCCACTCGGCATGGAGCTCCATATTGCTTGAAGTCAAGGGGAGAGCTTCCTTGAATATGTCTAAGTATTTGGTAGAATTTAAAGTGTGTCCAGAGGGAAAACTAATTCATGGCACATGTTCTCTTAATGCTTTTGGCCACCACACTGTACATGCATGCATACAGAATAATGTTACATTGGCATGGATGTGTACTGTAGGGATTTATAGTAGATGTGTAATCTCAAGCGAATGAGTGAGTTCTGATTCAGTGCTTGCTTGAGGACAGTATTTACTAAACTAAGCAACAAATCTCATTCTAGCAACACAAAGCATTATCTATGGCCAGGAGTCAACTTTCCAGCACCCTGTGCCAAATCTGTGTGTTGTCCATATAAAGCTACTTTCCATTATTCCTGATTATGTACTCCGATTACTCTATTGCAGAGCTATGAAGCAACTGTCCTGAACGGAAAAACTGTGCATCTCTTGTTCGATGTCCCCTTAAGCATTTTGGTCCTTACTGCAATACAATATATGAAAAATTTCATAATTGCATAAAATATTAATAAGGTGTGGGGATGCAAACTGTCATCATACCTTTCAAAAATCCATTTAACAAGACTGTGGTGATTACAGCCTTGGCTGTCACACTGTGAAGCAGATGATGAAGGCGTATCACTCCACGCCCTGCTGTGAAATAGCCACTGTCCGGCCTGAGAAGATCTGAGCAAATTAAGGGGAGTGTTGCATTCAAACCCATCTTACACCACATTACTGTCTGTAGCCAAATTAAAGTCTCTGAGTCACAACAAAGACCAAACACTCTTCTTATTCTTACCAACATGATGTCTGACAGCTCCGTTTAATGTTGAACTATCCTATTATGTTTTTGTAGGATGCACATTACCCGTAATTTCCTGACTATTAGCCGCGGCTTATACATTGATTTTGCAAAATTTCTTCCGCTATGAGGTTAATACAGGGCGGCAGTTAATATGGTGTTAATATGGTTTTGTTTCTTTTAACTTGCATAAGACACTGTCCTGCGGCTTATCTGCTAAATGACTGTAGGTACACTACATCATAACTACTGTAGTGTACAGTAACTATTGCTGGTCTCATCAAGCAGTTCTTGCAGCTATTTTAATGTATTGCCTGTTGAAAACTGCAGTGATCTTGTCCTCATCTCATAAGGATGTTGGGAAGGGACTGATGGCTTCACTGAACATCTGCCTTTTGAGTGCTTGAAAGAATTAAGAATCAAACTGATGTACCTTTGTCAGCAACACAGTCTTTATATTATGTCTATATATACATGTCAGATCAGTCTTTAGATCAAGACCTTAAGATCATGATTATATAAACTAAAAGAACACATTTTAGATAGTGGCAGATAATAAAATTGGCTGTATAGCATTGTCAGTTGTGTGAAATAATTATGAGAAAAGACAGCCACCCTGTGGTTTGAATGTGTAATGACGATATTTCTCACATGTAAAAGATTTGACTTTTTTGTTTTCATTTGAAAACATTATCATCATGGTCTTTATTGCAGAAAATCTATAAGTGAAGTTGTAAACTGATTGGTTAAGTAGTCTAGTGATGGTGCATAGTGAAACATTAAGCCCATTTGAAAGATACATCATTCTATTTATGAGAGATAAGGAGTTCAAATGATGTCATGCGGCAGATAGGGCTTGTGAGTGAAGTAAGAATCGCATATATTAAAGAACTAGACAGAGAGATACTGTCATACAAATAATACTAATAATACTACTAATAATAAACATGTTGTATTTATTCTGCCAATGGAAAGGATCATCACAGTTTTTTACTGGTACTTCCTCTGTTGTCTGCTTGGAAAAAGTTCCAGTCGTATGTGTCATGCTGTTGCCAGCGGCTACTGCCGGCTGAGTAACTGTACACTTCCACATCTGTATCATTCCATACAGCACCATCACAGACGTGATGCTCAGAGTAGCATATTGATACCATGGACATACAGTATGTTGGGTCATAAAATAAAACAAATTAACATGTTAAAATATTATAGAGAGTGATGACAATTCAAAATAATAGCAACAATAATAATCGTCATCATAATTGATTAATTAAATAGCATTAGTATTATCAGTAGCAGTATTTATTAGTAGTATTGTTTGTATTACTGTTATTATTATTATTATTATTATTATTATTATTAGCATGTTTTGTGTATATTTTTTCCAATGACTCCATCTCTGACGGGTTTTGCCTTCATCAAAGTGCTTTGATAAAAGTATCTTCAACTTGTCGCTTCAAAGGTCTCTTTTATTGAGTGGTCAGATATAAGGTTGAAGTCGAAATGGAACATATCAGTATTGTAACGCAATCTGGATTTGAGGAGTCTTCATACTCAAGGTCACTAGTTTGCTCATGTGCAAATCATACTGATAAGTCTTATCTGGACATCTCCAGAGTCCACTCTGGTCATTGTCAATCATGACATAGTGTCTCTGGCGAGAGGGGCTGTGTTCAGCGCTGAATCTTACACTGTGTGTGAAACACCCCTGAGTGGCAAGAGTGGCCTTAGGAGCAGCTATGGGTGAAAGTCCACTACCTGATGTACAGTACAAATAGCATGCACTGGTGCAGCTATACACCTGCAGCCCATATTATTCCTGCAATTAATAAGAGCAATCTGTTTGTAAACCAAATCAGATTTCTATGATATGATGCATTAATGATTAAATATCATACAATAAAGGCTCACAGATCTAAAAATAGTGTGTCCTGCAATATGTAGAACAATATATCAGAATGTCCTTTTTTATGGGGTGAAGGCCAAGCATATGGTTTTCTGGAAACTTGGAAACACACCGGGTGGGGTCAATTATCACTTATCTTTACATTGAAGACTTTGACAGATCCTTAGAGCTTTCCTCTGTGTCAAGGTTGAGGACACGGAGACAAGCATCCTTTCCACATTAGAGAACAATTGCCGGGCAGCTTGCCCTGCGAGCGGAGAGGTGAGAGGAGGCTGAGTTCTATTTCTGCAGCAGAGGTTTGGAAAACCATCTGGGCAGCCGCTCCAAGTCTGTTCACCCATTACACAGTTCCTGGACACATTCTGTCAACAAACTCACCTCGCCCTCTCTGTGCAGGAGTTCACATGTAAAACAAGCCTGAGGAACAAACACAGCACATTCTATTAACTAACACTGTGCCACTAGAGCGTCTATAGGGCGCCAATCACACTGTTGATGGTGTGTAGCTTTTTATCACTGTAATGACTTCCTCATATTACCTCCATCATTTTGTCAGGTTTGATTTGACTAATGTTGTTGATCTACGCAAATGGAGCTGAATTTTAAACTGAACTGGACAATATGCTAAAGGAACAATTGCTTTTATTGCACACAGCTGCAAACTTCAGCTAACATCAGGACTATTTGCCCCCCTCCCACACACACACACACACACAGACACACACAGACACACACACACACACACACACACACACACACACCATCATCCTTCTCCTGCTCTCTCTCTCTCTTTCTCTCTCTCACACACACACACACACACACACACACACATTAATGGGGGCAGAGAAATGAATGACAAACATTCATTCTTTGAGCTCCACACAAGTCAGCATTTGTTTCCCACAGAGTGCACCAATTCAACTATCTCCTCCACAGACTGTAACAGTCACCGCGCTGCATGCTGGGACCTGACATAGCCTTGGATAGATTTATTCGGCGTGAGCTTTAAACGTCCACATCAGCATAACGATAAAGAGGGGAGATAAGGAAGTGCGCTCACTCCTGGAACAGTTTAAAAGGGCAAGTTCCGCGCTGAAACCCAGTCACTCCCAGAGCACACACACACACACACAACAGGGACACTCATTTCACCACCTGAACCACAGCAACGACAGCAAACATGACTTTCAACGGTTCTTGGAAAGTAGACCGCAGCGACAACTATGAGAAGTTCATGGAACAGATGGGTATGGACTTGCTCTGTGTTTGGATTTTGAATTGGAAGATTATATCGCTTTAAAATGTGCATTATCTGGGATCTGGGATTGTGGGCCAACCACATCCAGGAGGGGCAAAAGGGGCAAAAGATAAAAATGTAGTGGATGTGTGTGTGGTATCTATCTTATTACTGTGCATGTTACCTGGAAGGATTTGGCCTAATTCAGGTGCTGACTGAATGTTTTCAACAGTTCTGTTTTCATATGTATCATTTATCCAGTCTGTAAAAAAAAGCAATCACAGAATTTCAATTTCCTTCAAGTATGGTGTAATAGTGAGTGTAGTCTGACATCGGTTTACACAGCAAAACTTGCATGCACAAACTTGCATGACAAGACAAGTCTTCATTTCTGCATGTTGTACTCAGAGGTGTGACCATATCTCATTCATTTCCCAAGCCTTCGCCAGAGGCTGAAAGCAGTTTGGCAATCCAGCCAAGGCGTGTTCCTAATGGTAGCCTTTTGCCACGTTGTATCAACAGGCATCAACATGGTCAAGCGGAAGCTGGCTGCCCACGACAACCTGAAGGTCATCATTGAGCAGACTGGAGACAAGTTCCACGTCAAGGAGACCAGCACCTTCAGGACGCTAGAGATCGACTTCACTCTGGGGGTCACCTTTGAGTATGCCCTGGCCGACGGGACAATGCTCTCTGTAAGTCTATTAGCCACTTATTGAGACACAAATACAGGCTGGATTTTCCAAACCTGCGGTTGGTGTGAAATGATATCAGGTTTTGGACATGTCATACAGTAGTTATACCAAAAGCATTTGCTGCACCAAAAAGAATGCGGGCCGATAGCATGTGCAAAATTCATGAAGGTCTCTGAGAGTGTCGAGGTATTAATCTGTCAGTGAGATGTGTCAGTAATGTTCTCTTTTGTGAAGGCCTCGCCCAGTAGGTAAACAGTTGAATTGGCGTGAGAACTGTACTGAAGAGAGATTGTCCGAGTACTAATGACATGTGTGTGTGGTTAGGGCGCGTGGACCATGGAGGGAGACCTGCTGAAGGGCGTATTCACCAGGAAAGACAACAGCAAAGTCCTGACAACGACACGAACCATTCAAGGGGGTGAACTTGTTCAGGTGAGTTTAAAAACAATAAAACATTTGTGGAGACTTATTTTTTTTTGTATCAGTGGCACAAACACCTGCATTGCATTCAGTTGGAGACGTAAAGTCCTGATTTGAAGCATTCGTTCTGCATTACAGACCTACAACTACGAGGGTGTGGATGCCAAGAGGATCTTCAAGAAGGAGTAAAGCAGAGCCAGCTCACCCAGTGGTCTCTCTGACCCCGAGGAGAACACAGGACCTCGGACGCCCTGGCTCAAGGGGCACTATGGGAGCTTGTCTAGATGTTCAAACATTTCAAAAAGACTGCCATGCACACTAAAGGCTGAGATACAGATCAGGCCGTCTGATCTCCTTCATTCAGCTATGCACTCACAACACACAGAATGTAAAACCATCCATGTGCACTGCGTTTTGATACATGTGAAATAAATGTGATTGGTTTCTAAGTGGATGCGCATTTTTGATATTAAAGGGAATTCATACAACTGGATGGCTTTTATGTTTTTTTTTTATCATGTACAGTATGTGTTCTGTGTGATGAGTCGAGAGGCAACGTGAACTGTTGCACAGAAAACTCTTCGGCCCCCAATCAGAATTTGTGGTGACTTCATAGGAACTCTGGCTGAAACCACACATTTATAAAAATAGAGTTATATTGTAATCTCTGAAGCAATGTGACATTTAATAGACTGCATGTCAGCAAAAGAGAAGAGGAAGCCTGCCTCCCCCTTTTTAAAGTTTTTGCTGATGCTGCAGAGCGCCTAGTGGAAAGGGCACCACTCCCACAGAGACTCAGGAGACGAGATGATGAGTAGGACAGTCAAAGGTGAACGCGAGTACACATGGTACCACAGCTCTCCCAGAGACTCAGGAGACGAGATGATGAGTAGGACAGTCAAAGGTGAACGCGAGTACACACGGTACCACAGCTCTCCCAGATGTGCTACAACAGAGTGGCACATGTCCTGGATCAAAGTATACTGTGTGGCCATAGGCGCTGAATCGCTCCGGCTTCCACTGGGACCAGCCAATCAATCAACCGAACAAACTCTCACGGGCACCTCACAGGTTGACAGCAAGAGTTGCTTTGCTAACATGCTCTGGAACAGTTGCTCATAAGGAAGCAGCTTGCCGTGCCTTGCCAGGTCTTTAAGAAATTGTATCACATAGCACTTGCTATGTTTGAGTTTTAACAGTAATCTGCAAAACCAAAACCACACATCTATGACAATAGTTTTACTTTCAATCTCATGAGAGTTAGACCTTAGTTTTTGTTCCTCATCTAAACATGAGTGACATTATTTTCACTTATATGGTTCCACATCCTTTTCCAGACTTGTATGAGTATACGGTATTGCGAAAAAACTCACAAAATGTACGTCAGTGGAAGGTCATGACTCGACATCAAGTCATACTGATATCGCGTAAAATATCCTGTAGGTTAAAGACAACAGAACCAATAAATCATGTTTGAATGAAGTTTATTAAACAAAGAATAAAAATAAATGCATAGGCATCTCCAAAAATATATAAGTGGACATCATTTTACAACATTGTTCATGAATCATGAATCATATCTATTCATGAAAAAACTTGAAAAGGCACTCCATAAATAAACATCTGACAAGTATGTACAAACTCCACATTGAAAGAAAATACAACAAAACAGTAAAGCTTGAGGGAACAAATAATACGTAGACTCATCTTTTAGGTGAGCCTTATGCAAAGGTTTTTCATACATTATTTGTACCACTTGAGTTAAAGCATAGAAATTGGCCAACCATGTTAGCAAGCAAAGAGAAGAGTATAGGTGCAAGAAGTAAAGGTGCATACTGACCTCTGGTGGACGTCTGAGGGAATGACCCCACACCAGAGGTGAACAGAGGAGGGATCATTCAGCTTCCACTACATTTATGGCTTACATAGTTTGTTTATATGTACACAATAACCAGGTCTATGATTTGGCAATGTTCCTTTTATCTGAGGTTTTAGGATCTATCCCCCACAAGTTTTCTTTGGCATCCATCTCAAGATTCCCCATCCATATTAGACCCTGGAGAGAGAAGAGAAAAAGAAAACACACACACACATCACAAGAAGTGGGCTTGAATTTGTAACCTCCACACATACAAGTGCAAGAGACATTTCTTCAGTTCTTCATACTAAAACACCAATATCCTTGACAGTGTGCCATCTATCCCCGCCTGTATATATATATTTAGCGGTCACATTATTTGAACTTTTAGACCAACAGGACCACTTACCAATACTGCAACATTCATCACAAAAAGCCATGCTCATCCAGTCCTTTGGGAGCCACTGGGTTCCATTTTGCTGTGGGCTTACTGCTTGCATAGCCTAAAATTGTAAGACACGGCCAAGTCAGAACAGTGATATATCTGCCGCTGTGTCAGCATGGGGCCAATAACATTACACTGCATTGCACTACAAAAGCAACAAGCTGCTAAAGGCAGGACAAGATAATAGTCTGAGGAGCAGCTCTGCAGTCCGGCTCCTCTGAGGTTAGGGGTCTAGGGGGAGGGACTTGCAGAGGGGGGCCGTGTGGGGACTCTGGGACACGAGGCCCGTGGTGGTCACCTAAGGATAACAGAATACATGTGGGCCTACATGTGGGCCGTCCACTGGGGGGGGAGTCTGGTGTGCTGTGAGTGCTCTAACCCAGGTCAGCTCTGCTCCGGCAGTGCTCCGAGGCGCCCTGCGTCTCGCCGGGGAGTCCCGCGTCCCGCTGCTCTCCTCCTCCTCCTCCTCCTCCTCCTCCTGCTCCTCCTGCTCCTCCTGCTCCTCCCCTCCCCGCCGGCCTGGGCTCGGCCACAGACAGCAGCAGCGGCCTCTGGTGGTGGTACTTGAGGCGGTACGTGTCCGTCATGCAGTTGTCCACCGAGAAGTAGGTGGTGAGCGCGACCCCCGACCCCGACGGCGGTCCACCCACGCCCCCGCCACCGACGCCGCCGCTCCCCGCGCCCGAGCTGCTGCTGCTGCGGTCCGAGCCGCGCCGGCCCCGGTCCTCCCCGTCCACCGACCCGCCGCCTCCTCCGCCGCTGCCGCCGTCGCTGCGCTCCTGGTCCGAGCCCGACTTGGAGCTGATGTCGGAGGAGGGCGTGCGGGCGCCGCTGGCCTCGGCTCTCCAGGCTGAGGAGGAGGAGGAGGAGGAGGAAGGGGCGGCGGCGGCGGCACGGGCGGAGGGCCGCGGGCTCGTCTGGGACGGCTCCTGCAGCAGGCGCGGCCGGAAGGCGGGCGTGCGTCCGTCGGCTCCCTGGCGCCCGGCGGCGCCCGCCGCGGCCTGTTTGGCCCGGGTCGGGGCCGTGTCCGGCGCGGGGTCCGGCTGGCGCGGGGCCGGGAGCTGGGGGGCGCGCGGGGGGCGGGGGGACTCGGCCGGCGCCGTCTCGCTGGTGCTGGAGCGGTACGCGCTGTCCTCCTGCTCCGACAGCGGGTTGGTCAGGTCGTCCGAGCTGTTGCACTCGGAGCTGCTCACTTTACCCAGGTGCCTCGGCGGACTGTCTGAACGGTGGCCCCGGAGGGACAAATCCTCCGGTTCATGCCGAGAGTTGCAGGGCACGGGGTCCCTTTCTGAGGTGCTGCCTTTCTTTGAACTGCTGGAGGAATATCTGAGCTTCCTTCTACTGTACAAGAGAAACACACAAAACAGGTTAGAGCAGAGCACCCTCCTACAGCCACTTCCACACAACTGAGCTATTGATCTGACATCATGGTGTGGGTTGATAGGCTTCTTAGGTTCCATGTATTACCTGGAACTGGGACTGCATTTCACCAGATGATCTGAATTCTTTCCCTGAGATTTCAGCAGATGTTTACCTGCGAGAGACGAAATTGAAATATTTAAAATCCTCACAGAAGTAAGGGCACAGAAAATACAACACACCATACTTCAACTGTTTTTGAGTCTGACCTCTGTGCTCTCAATCTGAACAACTCTATTATCTGATTCCATCTCACATTTTCATTGGAGATGATACAGCCTCCATTTTGAAATGTAGCATGTGATAATGTCTGTAATTGTTGTGTCAGCAAGTGACCACTGGAGGGCAGTAGAGGGGTTGGGATGGGAGAGCCAGACGCAGGAGGAGGAGGGACTGTAAGCCACTCAGCCTGTTTCACCAGGAGGCTGCATGCATGCTAAATTCCGCCACTTTATAAATAGAAAAGTTATTTTCCCTTTCCTGTTGACCCAGAGGTCAACACACAAGGATAAAAGCCACGAGAGATGATCAGAAACACTAGATCCTGGGCTGTCATGAGCCTCGAGAATGTTGGCCTACATTCCAGTTTGAAGTTAAAAATGTGGAGACAACGTAGTGAGAAGAAGCTAAGGTGATTTGAAGTTGTTTATAAAGTGACACGGTTCATTGTAAAAAGCAAGCCTGAGATTATGTTCTAATGCTTGTGTGTATAGTTTCACCATGTGAATAGCTTTGACCGTTCACCCGGGTACAACCAATGTCACAGCAAATGTATGAACTAATTCCCAATAAATTCAAAATGTCAAATTCCTTAATGGTTTCACGTTTAGTATTCTACTGTATTAGCATCCTGTTACTAATATCAGTCGTGTGATTGAATTTACTGTAAATATCACCCAAAGAGACTCTTCCGTGTCTCTTGAAAAGACAATTCCTGTGAAAGAAGACTGACTTCTCAGAAGCGCTGTCGGCTTTTAAATAGCAAATGCAGATTAGACTGCGTAGCTCGCTGGGCTTTGTGTATGACGAGCTCACCGCTCTGCTAAAACACCACAGACATGACTGAGGTCTACTGGCCAGAGCTCCCTTTCGCTCCCTGCACACTGGAACATAATCTTCTACTATTTAGAAAGGGGATAAAATGCCCTGGACTTGTAATCAGCTTTACGCCCTTTGAAACCCTCTTCCTCAAAAAAAAAAAAAGAAAGAAAGAAACTTAGGTCAAAAGAGAAGGGACAAAAACATTCTATAGCTTGCAGTTTTTTCCTTTGGACAGTTTCATTTGTTAAGCGATAACACAGAAGCAAAACGCTCAAAAAGAATTCAAATTCCCACCTTAATTTCCAGACTATATTTTAGGATGTCATGAGAATGTATAGGGAGCATAGTCCACCTAATGGCTATTTTTAAAGCTGTAAGATATCTCTCCTCAGAAGGCCCTCATTAATACCTTCTTGTGAACCACTAGCCCAGGTTAAACCTGCTTTAAATCACAATCTCCTAACAATGTTGTCAAACACCTACTGGAAACACCTGACCCATCGAGACCTCCACATGTCCGCCCAGGCCAACTAATTAACCGCCTTACTGTAACGTTATAGCCGTACCCATAAAGGCATCAGTCAGGCTTCTCGTAAACACAAACAGCACACAGCCCTTGACGGTGACTCAGGGGATTTCTCTGTCAGACTCTGTTCGGCTTCCCGGCATCAAACGCTCTGACTCAGACTGACCGGGGCACTTACTGTGGTAGAGCGGGGAGCGAGCAGGGTCATTCTTCAGCTCGCCTCTGTTGTGGTGAGCCTGACCCCTAGGACACAGAAACAAGAAGGTGCATTTCCCAGTGAATGGACGCATTTGGCTTCATGTGTAATCCTTTATAAAAGAAGGGACCTTTCTCTTCAACAAAAGAGCGATCCTGCAGTAATCATGAGGTGATCATCAGTAGTCATTCATCTCAGCGCACTGGCACTAAGTCCAGTGCTGTGATGAGCGCTCTAACAGGGGAGCTGCACCAGGCGCGTAACTGAAGCGTTCCGTATGTCGCAGAAGTTAATAATCACTATAATCAATGGAAGCAGCTACACCAGACGCGACAGTGGCGTGTACATTCGAAAAAAAATAGACCAGTCTTCTAAAATGGATTTTATTACGCGTGGCAAACAGAACGCTTCAGTTATACGCCTGGTGTAAGGATGCCACCCTGGTGCCCGGGTGGCTGAGGGGCCTACCTGAGCTGAGGCGCGTCCTGCGCCAGCTTCAGCTCCTTGCCGGCGAAGTTCTCCACGCCGGGCGAGTCCGGGTTGGTGGAGCCGCTGCTCAGCCGGTCGCTGCTCTCGTAGCCCGACTCGGTGCGCTGGATGGT
Source organism: Sardina pilchardus (assembly GCF_963854185.1). Classification (NCBI taxonomy): domain Eukaryota; kingdom Metazoa; phylum Chordata; class Actinopteri; order Clupeiformes; family Clupeidae; genus Sardina; species Sardina pilchardus. The sequence continues at coordinate 28,298,431 of NC_084995.1, read as the reverse complement.
CCAGTTGTCGGCGCGGAGGGGCGCATTGGCGCCGGCCTTGGCACGCGTGGCGCTGCGGTGCTGCGAGTCCTGCGAGCTGCGGCTCTCGCTGTCGTGGCGCCCCTCGTCCTCGTAGATGGTCATCAGGCCCTTCTGCTTGCGCTCGGGCAGCGGCGCCCTCTGCTGGGGGAGGGCGGCGCGGGCGCAGCGCGGACTGTCCTGCTGCCGGCGCTCCAGCTCGCTCAGCACGCTGTCCACGTTCAAGACCTCGCGCACCGGTCGCCAGGACGAGCTGCGCGCCTTGCCCCCTCCCCCACCCCCCCCACCCCCACCGCCCCCCAGCCCCCCTCCTCCTCCTCCTCCTCCTCCTCCTCCTCCTCCTCCTCCTCCCCCTCCTCCTCCTCCTCCTCCGCGCTCCTGCGGCGGCTCCGTCTCGCGGGGCTCCTGGCGTCGGGCGGTGGCGGCGGCGCTGGGGGGGGCAGGGTGGGGGTGGGGGTGGGGGTGGGGGTGAGGCCGCGGCTCCTGGGGGGAGCGCTGGGGGTGGAGGGAGGAGCGGTCCTGCCGCGCGGAGCCCCGGCCTTGAGACGAGCACATCCGCTGGTCAGGGTGAGACCGCAGGCCATTCTCTGGGGGTGACGTGGCCCTAGGATATGTCATATCTGCCAGGGGACAAGAGAGAAAACACTCGGTCACTTTAAGGAACTTAAACAGTCAAGTAGTAACAAACTTACAAACACTTTTTCAAAAACATATTGTGAAAAATATAGTTTGAAATATGCTGACTCTCGCCAAATGACCATTTTTTTTACCTGACATATTTTGTGGTTCCACTCTGTTGCAAGTGCCACAGTTCCAATACATCATATCTGTGTACATGTCCAAAACTGAGGTCAGTTTTCTGCATAGTGAATAAGCCGAGACGGACATGCTGCTCCCACAGTAAATGGGCTAACCCTCGCAAAGTGCAGCACAAGACAATATTGTAAACGGCGAGGCAAAGCCTCTATTTTTTGCCTGGTGCTCGCTCTTGTTTTGGAAGCAGATGGTGCTCTTGGCTTCTGGAGACGTGCCAGCGCTGTAACGCATTTCCTGACTACCACTCGCCCTCACTTTGCCCTTCTGCTAAAGCCAGTGCCCTCTTTTCTAAAACGCAAATAAAGGGATAACATGAAATTGTGACGCATTCCAGAATCGCCCACTCATACGAGAGAGCGTAAGCCACCAAGCTGTGCAAGCTGCACAATGCAACATCAAGTGCATTTAGCGAATGCAAATGGTTTTGTTCAGGGAGATGCCAAAGCTCACATAAAATTATATTGTTTTGGCTCAGGAAACATTTGCCTAAAATATGTAAGTGTTTTACTTTGCATTCCTGTGACAGATGAACTTGTATAAGTATTAATGGGGAGTTGCAATAATGCTTAAAGATACTGTATTTCATGATGTGAAAAAGTTATGCATAAAGAGAAAATAGGGCATTCAGAAAACAGTGGTTTTATGGACAGGGATTCACAACAGCTAACATAATTTCCATGAACAAAACATTTCGAAGGGGCTTTTCATCTTTTGCCTAGAGGCAAAGAATAATAAAGACAATTTTTTTGAGGAGTGCCAAGGAAATTGTGTTTATAAACATTCGGTAAGCTGAGGAGTTGCCTCTGGCCAAGTCTGAGCTGAGCAAACCATCATATTTTTTATTTTGGGCTCTTCACGTAGAAACTTGGTACACACACATGAAGATGAGTCTAAAATTGAAAACAAAACAAAAACCCAAAAGAGGCAGAACCACCCAAATTTCCCAAATCGGATTATTTTAAGCAGAGCTGGAAATGGTACTGTAGATGCATTCATTCATTAATCCTGTTTTTACCACAGATCAACACGATTTAACAGTATCACTAGATTCCAAAAGCAAAAAGTGAGCATTTTTCATTTAGCAAAAATGATGCTTTGTGCCAGTGTTCAAAAAGAAGAGATTAAAGCCACTCCCACACTGATGATTGAAAAGAAAATGATTGCAGACAAAATGCTGGAATTTGGTGACTTCATTGAATTATGCACCGTTAATCAAAAGCCCGTCAAATCAGTCTTCCACAATGCTTCTACTTCTTCTGTCCATAGACGAGCCCCAAATTCTGAATGAATTTAAAAAATCAAACTTTCTCTCATCTCTGGACTAGACAGAGGGCCCAAGCAAGGAAATATTCAAAAGCAGCGTGTTTGGCTGGGCCAGGGCAACCACAGCCATACAAAATCAATAGAGGTCTATATGAGCAGGCTGGCTGGGCCAATGTGACCACAGCCATACATAATCAATCCAGCTCTATAGCAGGCTGGCTGCGTGCCTGGTCTGGCTGCACAGTACAGTACAGTACCTCGGCTCTGCAGAGAGTCTGGTCTTCGATGGGCCCTCTCCCCCTCCTTCTTCTGCAGCTCCCCGCCCCTCTGGAAACTCTCCCTGGAAGACTCTCGGAATCGGCTCGGACTACCAGGAGCAGTTCTGACTACGGCATGCAGGAGGAGGACAAAATGAGATGGCAAACTCAGACAGGGGAGAAAATAAGATGGCAAACTCAGACAGGGGAGAAAATAAGATGGCAAACTCAGACAGGGGAGAACTGAATCATCAGTATGGAGTATCTACGCTGATGGTGCAAACTATGGATAAGTGTAGGATTCAAGAATTTCCAACATGCTATAGAATACTAGTAAATTCATTCTGTAAAATACTTTATCTGAAACATAACGTATTTAGCAAATCAGTAATCTACTACACAGATATGTGTATACCTGATTAAGATAATAATTTCTATTGCAGATGGTACAGTATGTGTAAATGTGTCTGATCTGTGATTAGCTGGTTGGTGTCAGCGTTGTGGTCTGTCCTGTGCTGTGCCTTACGTCTGCTGTAGCCTGAGTTGGATGTGGACTGCTGAGTGGACTTATGGGTGCTCTGTCCAGAGCGAAGAGGAGCACTGTCCCTTACTCCGTCAAGCTTCTTCGACCCTGAATGAGGACCGTCAGTCACTGTGGAACAACACACACACACACACACACACACAAACACACACAGGTATGACATAACATAATTCATAAATGTGCAGTACATACAGTATGATATGTCCGATATAGAAGGCAAGGAAGAAGACCCTTGCACCTGGAAAGCACATTTGGTGAAGTCAGATAGCATTGGCTACTGTAGGTCACCCTGACCTTAGTCTCAGAGTCACAGACAAATCCTGGATCTTTTGCACTGACAGTTGGTGAAACATCATCAGCGAGAGAGTTGCCAGTATTTGAAAGTAAGTTGCATGCTAAAATCTATACAATAACAATAACAATAGGCATTACAGTTTTTTTCAATCGCTAACAAGCGTTTGTCCATTCAGTTGACACATTTTCAAAACTCTAAACACAGTTAGCACAGCATCGGTCTTTTGTGGCCATACCATTCACACATTTCATGTTGTTTTCACACAGTATGCAGTCAGTGAATACATGTTCACAATGCTTACATTTTCTTAACAGACAAACTACACCTCCCAACAAAACAATGGATCGTTTTTGTATTATTTTCTAATGTTAACACACAACATTCCACAATAGTTAAAACAATATTCCAAACCTTAGATACAGTCTAAAAACCTCTGTTTCTGCAATGTTATCAATTCAAAAGCAATATATCTCAGCTGATAATAAACAAACAATCGAATAATTGACACACAGATGATTTATGTTGGGTAAATTGGGCCAACCACAGCGGATTCCAGTCTATCTTAGACTCAGTGGCAGGGGTTATTTCTCTCTATTACATTGACACTTACACAGTAAAAAGAGGAGGTGATGTTTTTGGAAGCAGAAACAGAAACAGACAAATACTGTAATATCTGGACGAGGAAGAGTAAGAGTTAGGGGCCCAGAGAAGAGCAGGCCCAGTGAGAGATGCAGTGAGAGGTGCAGGAGCACTGAGAGGAGCAGGTGCAGAGATTAGACACAGTAATATTGTGCTTTTTTTTTTTCACCCCCTTTTTATCTGGGCTTTTTGCTGTTGTTTTTTGTTCAGAATGCTCTTGTGTTTCATGGATATTTTGTTCACTGCAATGCTGTAAAACTTTTTCTATTCTATCATAGTCTACTGTAAACAGTATTTATACTGCACCTCCTGTAGGCCTAGTGAACAGTAAAAAATAAATTAAAAAAATAAATTAAAAAAATTGCTTTTTACTGGAATGCATTTGAATGTGAACATTACATTTGGACATACAGTTCCCAACCAAGAAATGTAGTGTAAAAATGCTGGATTGCATGTTTTGCATGCAAATACCTGTAAAACTGAAACATAAAAGTCTATGCAGTTTTTGTAATGTCAACAGTAGCCAGTATTTTGAAACCTAGTGTACTCTGATTGACTGCATGTATCTTGTGAAGTGAAAACAAGCTTCATTCTTTAACAAAATAACTTCATTTTGAGTCAGGTATCCAGAGTTTTGGTAAAGTTAGTGTGTGCAGAGAAATGACGAGTTAGTGTATATGTAACAAAATGTGGTGTAACAACATGGAATGTGCTTTTGAGAGGAAAATTAATCATTTGGCCAATTGTGTTTTGTAGGTGAGAGTCTGTGTTTAGAGTTTTGAAAATGTGTCAAATGAATGGACAAACGCTTGTTAGCGATTGAAAAAAACTGTAAGTGTACTTTGGATGAATTCATAGTCTCTGCGGAGCAGCAGTTGTGTTGCTATAAGTGCATTGTGCGCTTGTTGTGTTGTGAAATCTGTTAAGTCAGTGTGCTGCTGATGTGTGTTGTGCTGTGTTGTAAAATCTGTTAAGTCAGTGTGCTGCTGGTGTGTGTTGTGCTGTGTTGTAAAATCTGTTAAGTCAGTGGGCTGTGATGTGTTTGTTGTGTAGTAAAATATGTTAGGTCAGTGGGCTGCTGTTGTGTGAATGTGTGTGTCTTGTGCTGTGTTGTGCTGTGTTGTGGAATCTGTTAAGTCAGTGGGCTGCTGTTGTGTGTGTGTGTGTGTGTTGTGCTGTGTTGTGGAATCTGTTAAGTCAGTCGGCTGCTGTTGTGTGTTTGTTGTGTAGTAAAATCTGTTAAGTCAGTGGGCTGCTGGTCTGTGTGTGTGTGTGTGTGTGTGTGTGTGTGTGTGTGTGTGTGTGTGTGTGTGTGTCTTGTGCTGTGTTGTGAAATCTGTTAAGTCAGTGGGCTGCTGGTGAGTGTTTGTTGTGCTGTGTTGTGCTGTGTTGTGAAATCTGTTAAGTCAGTGGGCTGCTGGTGTGTGTGTGTGTGTGTGTGTGTGTGTGTGTGTGTGTGTGAGTGTGTGTGTGGTGCTGTGTTATGTAGGGCAGCTGTGGCGCTGGCTGGCCCAGATGCTGAGCAGGGTGGGCCGGGCCCAGCTCTGGGAGCCGGAGGGGGATTACGGCCAGAGATGAAAGGGAAAATGATTGTGTGGCATTATCCATCAGGGAAATTATCTGTGGTAATCCAATCCATCGCACTCCTCTCCAAACAGCACACACAGGGAGGCGTGTCCCGGACACACACGCAGCTCCCACAACAGACCTCCTCCGAGTGAGTGAAGCTCGCAAAGGTGAAACTTGCTATGCTTACATCAGCATTTTCTCCCAAACTGTATTAGAGTGACATAATGATTATAGCCCAATGACTGCTGGAAAAAGAGCAGACGATTGCACTTTAAGCACTGAACAATGGACTGTGGCCAATGCCCAACTTCATTGATGGCTAAAAGCAGTGTTTATTACTAAATGATAGTCTTTATGTGATTTGTGAGCGGTTTTCTTGCGTTCATTCGATCTTTAAAAGGTGCATCAAAAATGCGCCTTTGTCATAACCAACACCCCAGTTTGGTGGAACCATTTTTTTTTTATTTAGAGGGCACTTAAGGGCGGTGAAAGGGTTGAAAATTCCATAAAATGTTGGCATCCAACACACCCATTACAGTACTTCCAAATGGCCAACGCTGTTGTTCTCAGCAAAAGCACTGCCAAGTGAGCGCAAAAGCACTTTACGGAAAAAAAACCACAGTGCTCAGCAAACCATGACTAACAAACTGGCAGCCACTTCAAAACTACATACTCCTTCACTGCACTTCAGGAGAGCAGCGGGCGCTAAGCGCCTGTGTGCACACTTAAAGGACCGGTTAACTACCACAACTAAACACAGGTACAAGTGGAGCGCCATCGCAAAAAAATCACAGCGCTCTTTTTGTGAATGTAGAAAGGGTGCCAGCGCTACTTACGGAGATTCATGTGGTGCTCATAATGACTCAGTCCCATTCCACTAAAGGCCCGTGCATAGGATACTTGAGGAATAATGTCCATGTAAATCCATGAGGCTGAGCAACGCGACGCGAGGCTGAGTGCAAGATAAACATGTAGGTAATGTCCAGCATCGGATCGGATCGCCCCGGCAGCCCGCACGCACGGATTACGGCGCGGGGAAAGAAACGGAGAGAGAGAGGAGAGGGGGATAGAGCAAGGCAGAACGAAAGAAAGAGTGAGAGTGAGAGGGAGAGAGAAAAAAAGAGAAAAGGAGGAAGAGAGGAGCGTGGGCGGTAATCTCCATGCGACAGCAGAGTGCCTGTCCTCATCGGAGTTCAGGAGCGCGTTCGGACCGGCCCGGGCACTCTCTGGAGCGCTCCAACTCTGACTGAGGGATTTGCGCCCCAAAGCCAGAGGGTTTGTAACACACAGAGCCATGCTGGGATGACGGCAGACTTTTGATGCTTTTATATAACTCTGCCACTCTGCGGAGAGAGGGACGTGCCACCTTTGTGCCATTCCAGGCATACTATATCGGGACGGCCTTTGTTGTTGTTCCAGAGAAATGGGTTTTAAGCGAGGTCAGAATTGAAACAAGTGAGCGGCGGATATGAATAAAACGGTACCTGGCGTGTTGGCTAAAATAGCTGTTCTGCGCCAGCAGGGTCTTTAAAGCGTATTTTTGGCACACGCATGAAAGAGGTGGATGCTGTGTCTGTCTGCCTCTCTCTTGTCTCCAGTCTTTTCCTGAGTTATGATATTTATAGGAACCGGTGATGGGAATTTCAGAGCAATCACTGCAGTGCACTCATTTTTAATCATGTCCCTCTTTCAAATCTCTGACAAACAAAATCCGGCATTTTTTGTTGCAGTTTTGCAAGTTGTTTGGACTGCCAGCAGACATACAGTACAGTATAGCCTCACCTGAAATGTCCCCGTTGATGGGAGACTTAAAGCGCGACCACATGGTGGTCTGTCTCGGGGCGTCCTCGTTAGACACGGCGCCCCCATCTGGGTTGGCATAGAACAGCAGGAGGGGCTGGTAGTGCCCCCGCATGCACTTGGAAGCTACATCTTTCCACTTTGATCCGATCTGAAGGGAGAGGGCATCTTATAAACACTTACAGGCAAAAAAAAAACAACCGCAAAAGAAAGCATATCTTTAAACAAAGGAAGGTTCTCCGCGTTTCTGCAGTCATGCATCGATCTGGTGCAACCAGGCCAGGACAGATAGTGTATGAGAAGAAGAGGGATGCCGGTGCAACTCAGATATCTTCTTTTGTTTTTATTTAGAAGGTGCAAAACATTGACTCAACGTTTCGATGTTAGAAACATCTTCATCAGACTCTACAGAACATATCTGAGTTGCACCGGAGTCCCTCTTCCTCTCAAAGCATATCTTTGTTTTATTTTCTCAGCTATGGGCTTTGAGACATGAAATGATCCACATGGCATTCATCTCATTACAGTAATAGCAGTAATCCTCCCCTTTAAATACTCAACAGAAGTATCACCAAACCAGATACAGCCATCCATCTCCATATACTGTAAGTGAATATCACACTACTGAACCCCAAACCACCCGCTCATCAAAGTATCGATTTAATAGTGTGCATTGAATCATGACAATGACTCAACAAATACTGCAAAATGTTCAATAAATCTTTCAAACTGGTATGATTTTCATTAGCAATAGAACAAGATCAAGCAAAGAACAAATAGGACAACCATAATATATTGTAGGGTTTTCAAATATTTCTTTACAAACCTCTTTCACTGTAGCATCATCGAAAAAAACCCATTTGGAAGACTTGCTGTGATAGGCAAAGGCAGAGTAGTGGCGGCTGGAGTAGCAGATCATCCCCACCAGGTGAAGGTCACACCTTTTTGCATTCTCGTCAGTGACCCGGTAGAAAAGCTGAGCCAAAGAGACGAGGAACACATGAGGAACCAGACACACACACGTCTCTACTCTAGGGGGTAGGGTGATACAGCATGCAACTCACAGTACAGTCTGTTTATTTGTTACTGTAATAGAGACAGTTGCACACTTCATTTACTCCATAACTCGTCTAAATACTGTAATTCAAAATGCTAGCAGTTCACTGAAAGGAAAACAGTAACCCGTGCCAGTCACAGCCTGTTGTGTGTGTGGGTTGTGTTGTGTGTGTGTGAGCCTAGTGTGTGTGTGAGTTGTGTTGTGTGTGAGCCTGGTGTGTGTGTGTGTGAGTTGTGTTGTGTGTGTGAGCCTGGTGTGCGTGTGAGTTGTGCTGTGTGTGAGCCTGGTGTGTGTGTGAGTTGTGTTGTGTGTGTGAACCTTTTGTGTTTGTGAGTTGTGTTGTGTGTGTGTGTGTGTGAGCCTGGTGTGTGAATGAGTTGTGTTGTGTGTGTGTGTGTGAGCCTGGTGTGTGAGTGAGTTGTGTTGTGTGTGTGTGTGAGCCTGGTGTGTGTGAGACATGGCCTGCAGGCGCGCCGGTGTGTGACCCTTACCCCCGAGAGGTTTAGGTGTGGACCCAGTGACCTGATGACATCCTCCGTGAGGTCAGACTGCTCGGCGTCCCACACAAACCCGATGGTCACTATTTCGGGGCAGTTCATGAGCACGCGGCGGATCTTGATACTCTGGCCACAGTTGCTCTGCACAGAAGGGCGGCATTCCCGTCAGTCACCCGCACATTTCACATCCACATCCCGGTGCAAACCAGACAGCTACTGAGGCCAGTGGGTTCAGTCTATTGCCGTGACCTCACACAGCCCCAAACACTGGTTTTACACACACACACACACACCTCATCTTGGGCCTACACAAAGATTATTTACTAATACTGCATATCCTTTGAGGACTATACAAATATTGGGAATAAACCCGTCAGTCATCCAGACATTTCACATCCACATCCCGGTGCAAACCAGAGAGCTGCTGAAGGCAGTGGGTTCAGTCTATTGCCATGACCTCACACAGCCTCAAACATTGGTTTTGCGCACACACACGCACACACACACACACACACACACACAAACACACCTCATCTTGGACCTACACAAAAAAATATTTATTTACTAATACTACATATCATTTGAGGACTATATACAAATATTGTGAATAACCTCTGCTTTTTAAAATACAAGGCAGGCAATAGTCCGGGTGGACAGATTTAACAAACTTAACTTATCTTGAAATGAATCGATAAGATTAAAGGAAGAAATCACTAGATTTGAAGGGAAAGCAACAGTCAGCATTGCTGTTAAGTTAGCGATTGTGCCAGAGAACCCCCCTCCCTTCAGTGCTCTGCCCAAAGGCCCTAAGTCAGCACATAAAGAGGCTTGGGTGCATGACCGACAGGCAGGCCGTGTCTTGGTGAACAGATTCCCTGCCCGTGGTTCACTTTGCTTCTCTCCTAACATCCCCTATATCATACTGTAGGTGGTCACCCAGACTCAATCATCTCCTCAGAGCTGTAGCTATTTCCTTACATTCTTTAAAGCAGATGCAAATAATGCATCATCACTGGATGATATTCTTTTATTCATATATTGAGATATACAGTATGCTCTTCAAATGTTAAAATGAATTAGAGGCACAACATGAATGTGTCATTCTAATATCAAAATGTATGACAAATTATGAATAACACATTATTCAATTTAGATCTATGGCAGCATTGCCATACACTGATGCATCGCTCAGACAGAAGGTAGGATAGATAACAATGGGAGACGACACAAACATGCAGCCATTTTAAAGGGAACTGTTAAAACTTTCAACATCATTAACAATGCATGCACTATAGATTCCCCAGGGATCCAGACGCTTCCAACACTGATACAGCACTTGTGCTGTGAAGTGGGGTGCATCAGGTGCCAATAGCCTAAGAGAGCATCCGTGGACAGGCTTGTGCGGCTATTTATAACCTCTCACACCACGGGCCGCCGCGCGACACCGTCCACTCCCCTCCACCCCTAATGTCACAGGACACTCCAGACCAGCCAACATCACCTCACCAGCTGGATATTAGACTCAAGAGACGTGGACACAAACCGAGCTTTGACAGCTTTCCTTTCTTACAGAAATCAAGTATGGACTCTAACATGGCATCCTGTCATGTACAAGTGTCTTGTGAGCAACGCTACTGAAACACGCCACCGGCGACTTCATCCTGTGACTAACAACACTGTTGCGCCGGCTTTAGTCATGGCTTGACCATTTCGGTCCCCAGAAATGCCAAACGTCACACTGCAGCCTTCTGACACACACAAGTTCTTCAGGCCTCAATTAACTCAACCAGCCAGTTACATTGAGGATGAACACTAAGCAGGCCGCAGAGTTATGAAATCAGCCAGGAGTACTTGGCACACGGTCACTCACAGGACAGTTGCGGAGGTCACCCATCGTGTTGGCCGCCTGCAAGAGTTCCCCAAACATGTCTGCTCTCAGTCTGTCACTCTTCTCCAGGATTCTCTCCACCTGTTGGCTGAAGCCAAACGGAAATATCACAGGACAAATTACGGGCTCGTTAACATTGACAAGTGTGCCTTTGTGGGCAGCCGTGATGTACTGGTTAGGGCTTCGGGCTTGTAACCGGAGGGTTGCCGGTTCGATCCTCGACCAGTCCACCACAGCTGAAGTGCCCTTGGGCAAGGCACCTAACCCCTCACTGCTCCCCGAGCGCCGCTGGTTGGGCAGGCAGCTCACTGCTCTGGGTTAGTGTGTGATTCACCTCACTGAGTGTGTTCACTAATTTGGTTAAATGAAATGCAGAGAGACGAATTTCCCTCACGGGATCAAAAAAGTATATATTCTATTCTATTCTATTCTTACATTTTGTCTGTGAATGAGCGTGAGTGCCGCTTTGTCACAACATTCCCTCGCGAGCAGGGAGAGGTTTTGTATTGGCAGTAGGAAGAGGAGTTCCACTGCAACTTATGCAAATTCACAGCTGACAACAGCAAGCGCACTTACCAGAGTGCTGTTGTGGAGACATAATGCACCAGCTCGGTAAAAGGAAGAGGATCGGAAGAGGCGCCGCAGCTTCGACATACAAACTGGGGATGACAAAAATGACACAGATGTCTGACAGCGACTCATAGAGCTGTTTCTAAAAACCACTCTGCCTCTACGGGACTCTTATTCTTAATGGATGATTTTAAAGTCATAAAAAGGAACGATGTCAGGGCAGGAAGCTCCGACTCGGAATCTTGTCTAAAACGATGAGCCAAGTAAAGCACAGTATGAATACTGAATGAATAAGAACAACTGAGGCACCTGCTCGTACAACGTCATGGCAAACTTCTGGTGCGTGATGCAGGATTTGGAGGTGCAGACCTCTGAGGCCGTGTTTGCCACAATGTGCAGATGGATTCGCTCCAGAATGTTTTCCTGTAACCACAAAAGAACAGAGCCCTCATGAAAACACTATCCATGCAGCGCAGCAATGAAGACTGTTTTCATTCTGTCCCACGCTGGCTTTAGTGTTAGTTCATTTTTCATCTCAGCAGACAAAGAGGTTTCCCTGTTGTGCACATTAACAAAAGAGGAAACATGCATGTTTTGGGGGTAGTACTTTTCCCCCATAACTATAACCCAGGGTTAACAACAGTGAGGAGTCACTCCAACTTCACATTCGCCTCAAGATTGTTGAGCTGTGACTTTGCAGACACTCGTCACAGGACGCCACTCACTGTCCTGACCTCGCCTGCCCCCCTCCCTGCCCATGCCCCCCCCCCCCCCCCCCCCCCCCCGCCCCCCCCATTCATGCCCACAGCTTTGTAAATAAACACTGCAATGGGGTCACCACGGAAACGCACAAAGCACTCGGCGGCATCGTCCATCAGGCCCAGCTGAAAGCGCTGCTCGTCCTTAAACGTCTCGGCCAGGGCGTGGCGCAGCGTATCCGACGGCAACGCTCGCTCGCGACTCTGCTGGAACTGACTGAAAATACTCTGTGGGAACAGACAAGGGTGACAGGCGGGTTCACTGCAGTGTAACACTTCATAATGTGCTATCATAAACACAGCATTACAAATACGACACCAATCGTGCAGCAATTAAGAAAGCAACGATGGAATACAGTACAGTCCATCCCTGTGCAAACACGTCCCACCAGCATCGCATCCTTTAACTCTCACATCTCATAGGGAAGATGGTTGAACCTCCAGTTGGCCATGACACACAATTAGGATAGTGGAAATAAAGCACTCACCTTAAGAGCACAGAAAATACAGGCATCCCCTAGACAGAAATGCCCTGATAGCTGCCTCAGACTTCTCCTGAAGATGTCGAGTTGCCATAACACCTGCACAGTACAACCATTGGACCACAATCACTGCCTGTGTTGTGATCAGATGATCAATCACCTGATGATGCACTGAACTCTGAGATTATTTTAAATCTACCAAAATACCAAACTTGGAATGCATGCTGTATCCTATCCGTTAGTTATCCATCCGTTACATGTATTAGTATTTAATGGATAAAACACCAGTATTTTCCATCACAACCAGCAATAACATCAAACTATCAAATTAACCCTGAGGAATTTTGTAAGCAGGAGAAGACAATGTTTTTAAAAGCCAATGATTCATTGGTCTTTAAACACCTTCAAAACCTAGCATATTTGGTATTTTGCTGAATTTATGACAGTAATGGATTTTTATCTAACTGTAACTGTATCTGTGAATACAGGTTGTAGATTGATATCTCAGCCCATACACTTGATATGATGATTCGCCAAGTCATTCGTTCACCTATCCAGACAATAGATAAGAGCAGAGATGGGAGCTGAAGTGGGACTAACCTGTACAGCGCTGTTGAGGAAACAGCTGTTCTGCCCGGGCTCGTTGAGCAGGCCCTTGGTGAGTGCGAGGGAGAGCATGCTGCCAGGCTGGTAGGTCTTTCCCAGACTGCCACCCTGCTTCTTGAAGAGTTTCACCCATGCCATTGGGTTTTGCGCCCCGCACCCCTCCAGGAATGAGTCTCAGGAAGAGTTAGAGCGAGCAGCACTGGTCGGCCTGGCCGTGGCCCATGAGCGGCATGAGTGTCCAGTCCACACGCTTGGGCCCAGTGGACGAGGGGGACACTCAAGAAATAGAGATCCAGAGAGATCCAGAGGAGGTCCTTATTAAACGTGCATATATGTTAGATGCGTGTACATACGTGTTGCGTGAATGTTCACCGCAGTAAGGGGAGAAAGGAGCATGGGCAAGAGTAGCGAGCATCACTATGGATGGGTGGAGGTCCCCATGGAAGTCCTACAGCGTAAGTGCCATTCCCCCCCAAACTGAATGGCTTTGCGTTGTTATCATTCCAGAAGCTTCCATTTGGATCATCATCCTCCCTCTCCACTGATCGAGGGAGAACATCGGAGTGGAAAGGCTTTGCCGAGTCTGTGCTACAGTTGGGCAGCTGCAAGATGGATCCATTTCAATTGCTGAGCCCGTCCAATAGATCAATGGAGGTCCTTCTCAGGATCATCCATAAGGGAGCTGGAGAGCGGGGCACTTAACCATCTGATAACAAAGGAGGCGGGCCTGTGGAGGAGGCAGAGGAAGGGGGTAAATAAAAGCCAAATCAATTTCTGTGGTGCAGAGAGTCAACTTAAATTAGCTAAACCTTGTAAAGTGAAAGATCTGTGACAGCATGTGTAGGTATGTAGGTCAATATCATGTAATTATGCTATGCTTGTGGCTCATATGAATGTACACAGTAAATCTATTGTCAGGGTATCAAAAGAGACACAGTAAGCCCACCAGTAGAACAGGGCAAGATGAAACATTACTAACAGGGTAATATACTGTATGTAGATTCCAAAACCCAAATGCACACCCAGGTATTGTATAATGGTTTAACACAAACTGCCACAAACTTAAAGTTCTCTAGCAAATACTGAAGAGCACTTTTAATTTAGCTACACAGGCTGCCGGATCAGGTTTAAGCATTGCATCAGGTTCCGCTTGGAATTACTGAGTTCACCTCAATGTTAATTAGAGATTAAGAGCTGCGCCAAGATATGATATCATGCAAGAGTGCTCATCCTCTTTCCTTCGAGTCATCTTATGGGGTTGTTTTAACTCCCTTAAGAGTTTAACATGAGTAGCTTTGTCTTTGTTTATCAATCGGTTCTGAGAACAGTGCAAGGGATATAGTCAGCATTTAGCCAACAATTGAATAAAAAGGACCTTAGCTATTTTGTGCAAGGCGTCGCTGTCTCAATAAGCAACCACTGTTGCATAAAATTAGCACAGTCTGTCCCTACCATACAGAGAAAAAACACACTGACAGCAAACCAAACAAACATGGCTTTTTTATCCACGCAGGATATCATCACTCCCAAACTAACTAACAAAACTAATACCAAACTCAGATACTTTCTCTCAGCCAAGGATTTGGAGGTGGTTGTTCATGCACTGACTTTATGCTACAGACAGATAGCAACTAGATCAATCCAACATGCTCTCTAGGCAGGGGAGTACTTCACTATTCCCCATCTCTGCGTCCCCTGCTTCTCCAGCCAACACATCTATAGTCAGCTCCCCTCTGATGTATCCAAGTCAGGCGGACGTTTCTGCTGAGCTTGCTGTGTAGGGCAACTTCTTACTGTTTACTAGTATCGATCTTTATTCATTTCAAATGGTTTATTCTCCTTTGAATAATAAAAGCATAACAACATAACAATAACACTAAAGAGGAATACAATATACAACACCAAAAGCAATTTTCTTCACCATGGCATGTGAAAAACATATTGCTTCTATATATTAAAATATGGCAATGAAGCATTCCATTCTGCTGGTCTCATCACATCAGGTCATTTCTGTGCTGACAGCATCATCATAGATAATCAATTCATCTGGGAATTAGTCATGAACCTGCTGAACCATCTCCATTCTACACAGTACACTGTTAATAAAAACAACAACAGATTTAGCATAACGAATGCCGCCCAGTCATTTTGAGTGTAAACACTTGACATGACATACTGACATAACCAAATGACTTGCCTGGGATCAGTTGATTGAGCAAATATCTTTTGCAGTGTAGTGGAGGTTAAACAGAAACTCATGAGATACTACAGGTACCTAAAACCATATCATCAAACAAATACAGTTTGGAGTTTGTGCATCAGTATGTTATGAACTACTGTAATCGGTGTGAAACCAATTTGATTAAAAGTAAATTCCAAACTGCAAACTAAGTGCACATACAAGTGCACAGCATTAACACTCAGGGGTCTGTCGCATAATCGTGGGTAGGCTATAATGAGTATACTGTGTGTGGCTCAGGTGAGGTACTGTAGACCTGTAATCCTCTTTCCATAAGTGAAAGACAGAGAGTGGTAGTATCTCTGCAATCAGAGTAATTGTGAAGACGGACCCTGCATGGGCCAAGTTTCCCAGAAAAACAGAGCACTGTAACTGGGTTAATAGGTTAGTGTCCACTAAAACCGCTAATCTTCCAAGCCCTTCAGCTCCATAGACACGGCTGCCGACTTAGCTAATGAAACAAGTGCAGGTCTGTGGCAGAACAGCCGCATGGCAGATCGGAGCCGCAGCTGCCGCTGTAAATGTGTAATTGATTAATTGTTTGAGTGGCATCGGAAAGCATTTGCCAGTTTTCCCAGACCAGAGTCTTCCGCCGACTGGGAGAAGCTTTGAAGAACAACAAGCTGGTGCAAGAAGCACTGCCAGCAGCCAGAACGCCCCACCAAAGAACCAAAAAAAAACATTATCACCACCAAAGCAGCCTTCTGGAGAATTTCACTGGGGGGTTTTAAGCAGGTGCCTTCCTTCCTTCCCTCATTCTTCGTTCGCGTTTCACTGAATCAGACCCACGACTCGTCGTCAAAGCTCAACAGTAGTGTCTGGCGTGGCGTCCCACTCACCACTTCCTCCACACTCATGATGAGTTGAGACACATGTCACAACCAGAGACACCAACAAATATCACTACAGATACAAATCAACAACATTTGGCATATCTCAGAGTCACCTCAGGCACAGCACGACCCCAAGTAGTCTGTGAGCGCAGGCCTCAGCCATAGTCACTGGGTTGTCTTTTCAGCAGCCTCAGAAAAGGAGAGCCAAACCTCTATCCCCACTTATTTTACTTCCATACTCCATCCACTTGTCTGTCACGGTTAAGATTCATGCTCACACACTCCCTGTCATGTTATATTGCTCCAATTGCCATTGTTATCAGTTAGTGGAAGCAGGAGGAACACACACAAACAAACACAAACACAGCCTAGCCTAGCCTCTTGTGTAAACTTCCCATCGCAGTACTATCCCCTCCTCCTCCCTTCCTCCAGGAGCAGCCCCCAGCAGATGGGCCTGCTTCTGAGCAACACCCCCCCCCCCCCACACACACACACACACACACACCACCACCACCACCACCCATCACCCCCACCCCACTGTCTTTCCTAGCCACTGCTTCAGTTCAGACCATTTGTTGCCTTTGTTTGATGTCCAGAGATCTCAGGCATTTTGAGCCCTAACTTGGATGATGGGCAAAGTCTTAAGTCTACCTAAACTTAATTTAATGAGGAAAAATCAACTTGCTTGGTCAAATTTTAAGTACAAATATTGATGAGCATACTCAATACTCAAATATTGATGAGCATACTCAATACTCAAATACTGCTGAGCATACTCATAGTACACATGCAACATGATAGCTAGAGTTCATTCACAACAACTTTGCTTGTTGACAGACTTTGCCTACCTCTTAAATTAGGACCCTATGTGCAAAATGTGATATGATTTCAATGTGTGACATCACACATTAATGGAATTGGACCGACAATGGAATTGGACCGATCCTGATACAGTTCAATGAATTCTTATCAGATATTAACACAGCTGATGCAAGCCATCATGACGGGGTTGCTTCCCATTTTGCAGTTAAAACCACCAATTTCTGTACATTCCTTTATGGCCTCTTCTTTTTGCTTAAGAAACATGGAATAAGCACAGTGAGATCAGGGCCAGCAAGTAGACCTAACTACATTCAGACAGGTAGTACAGGTCAGCTTTAAATCCATGCTATTTTCACAAGGATTGCCATGGCTACCACATGTAGATGTTCTGCTCCGCAATTGATGTAGGATGCCAAGAGGTATTTAGCTCCTTCCCACATACTTTGTGCAGCAGTACACGTCTCCAGAGAGCCAAAGTAATCATATCTGAACAGTGGAAATGGACTGATCTGCAGGTCCACAGCTCAGTGAAAGTTGAGACCATGTTGAAATCCCTTCACTAAAGACTGAGGCCTACGTCCCAACGTGGAGTGTCCAGATCCCCAGAGGCTCATTGAAGAGACCATTGCCTGACTAATTCAACAGTCATCCTGACAACTTTATTCATACCTTTGTTTTTTTTTAAAAAGTTGTACATATGCTCAGTTCGATTATACCTATTCTTACAAAATGTAAGTACAGCAATCTGTCACCAGTTTATGGTATTGTTTTACAATAAGGAGGTTGTAGCTCATCACAAACCCATTACAACACACTACAATTTCCTTGTTCTGTAGCCTATTATAAATAATAAACTATATAATATACTATACTCAACTGTATCTTCTGCAACCTACAACATATCTTCAGTTTAAGTGATGGGGATACAATATGACATTTAAAAGTTGTTATGGTGCATTAAGGGACCTATAGTCTACTTCATAATGCCCATGGAAGATCTCTCTGGATTTCCACATCATTGTTAAACAAAACGAAACGAATTAGTAAGAAATTAAATAAGAAAATGAATGATCATGAGAAGGATAATTTACAAGACTGTGGAAAAATAAGCAAACTGTCTGAACATGTAGTAAGCAGTAGCCTGCATTTGATTCTTTGTCAACACAAGAAAACTGGTTTGATTAATTAAGCAACTAGTAGCAGAAAATACTAATCGGTGTGTAGGTCTGTCGCAGCAGCAAGATGGGTGTTAACGTATCTGTGTAGGATAAATCTGCAGTAGTAAGACACATTTGATTTAGACTGTCTAGTGTACAAGAATCTATGTATAAGGTTGTAAGTCACTGGGCACGATCGCAGTAACACATCACATACAAGTTTAAATAGCCTATGTCAGCGGTGGACCTTTACGCAGCTGCATCGAAGGCTACAGTATCTAAACTACAATATTTTCCATATTGATATAAATACTAACCTACTCTAGTCGCTATGACTACCACTACTTTCTCTTGTGCACTGCTTTGTCATGCAATACAGTGATGTTGCAAACAGCATTTATGCGGTATGCTTTGTGTTACACCTGTTAAGACGCATGCGTGGTAGGCTACAGTGCGAAAAGGGACCTCTATATTTACCGCAACTCACAGCAATAGCGTAGCCTTCATGCCTGCAATGTTTTCAAACCCACACTGGAAACAGCGCCTGTATCAAAAGGAAAACAACAAAACATGTGTATACACTCACCTTTTGATGGGGGAAATATGATGTTATATCCGACAAATTTCCAGCTGTCACCGTTGCCCTACTCGATCTTAACTTCTTCGGACGCTTTAAAAATTATATAAGTAAAACTGTGAGATGTCCATAAAAATACCACGTGGATCCTCTGGAAATATAGGCTACAATCGAGATTAAGGGGTTATTATGGAAACAGAACTTCAACCAAATAAAAAATGGATCAAAAAATTCAACCCGGTTGCTTCGTAATTGCCATCCTTGTTCAGCTATCCCAGACTTGGACGGGGTAGCATTGCCGTATTCTCGCCAGTGCAGTCGTGGGCATTTCCTCCGGGAAGCAATACCAATGAATGATTTGCGCTGCTAGAGAGTCGGCTGGGGATTAGTGATGGTTTGAGAGTTTAGGGGTCAAACTCCGCCCCCAGTGTACACAGCCTGTTAAAACGCCTTGGTACCACGGTGTCATGTGTGTCGTTTATTTACCCCATAACGCCAATTCAGTAGCGCAATCACGAGGAGGATATTTGTCGAAAGCGGGAAATCAGCAGTTTTTGGCTGACTGATTGAAATCCCGGTCGTATGAGACCGAAGTGGAGCACAAGAGTAGACAGCTTTGATGTTTTATAATCATGCGCCATAATAAAGCTTAGCACGTGCGTTTGATTTGATGCAGTATATTTATGTTTTTCTAGCTGTGGTTATCTGCGGTATCTAGCTTTGTGTAATCGAACGGTTCCTATGAAAATGTATCACTCCTCAGTATTCTGCGTTGATGAAGAGTAGTATTGGAAATCCGCAACATCAACACAATTAGATATATGTTGAGATTGAAAAAAAAACACCTATCGGTATGAGTGACAAATCATACGTAGGCTATAGACTGCGCGGGACTAACGCACAGCCTACGTTATTTGGCTTGTGTTTAAATTGAAACCAGTACCCTTGGTTTCATCTGCACTGATGTCATCATATGGCCTAGCTTTTTAAAAGTACAGCAGAGCGTGTCAGTATGCTCCAATGACCGTATGATAACCTTCCATTAAGGAGCATATGGCCAAATATTAATTTCAAGGACAGGCTCTAAATATATATTGGCAGGTCGTGATCTAGAACATCTCTATTACTCTATTGAATGTTTGACCAATTTTAGTTTAAGCAGAGAATTTGAAGTGGCAAAGGAATTCTGTCAGCTTTCTACTACAGTAGCCTAATACAATTGTGTCCCCTCACCCCCAACCCCTTTCCACGTGTCAGGTGGTTTATAGGTGATAGGCTATAGGAGCTATACATTTGTTAATTACTTCAGACAATAAACAGGGAAGAATTATGGTTTTGTTCTTAGTAATTTTTGTTTGTTTGTTGTAGAGATTTAATTTCAATTGCATTTTTATATCAGTTTTAGTCTGTTAGAGAAAAGCACATTTTCAAAACAGCAATGTGTCAGTCAATACGGTCATTCCTGACTCGGAGAACACAGACAGAGACAGCGGGGACACAAAGCCTATTTTAGGAGTGTTGTGCCCTCTTTGCCATTTGAAGGACAGCATGGCATCATTTCCCTCAACTGCCTGGCCCTTTAAAAAAAATGGCTCAATCCATATTTTGTTTACTATAATTAGCATTTGCTGGTCACTCACTGCTGTAGCTAATCAGGCTGACACAGAGTAAGGGAGCACAGCACCATTGTAAAGTTCAAACATATCCCAGAGGAGATTTGGGCACTTCATTGAAGATATGCATGGTCACGTCATCACAAACTGAGTCCCTTATTGACTTTTTTTCTACAAAGAAGAAGTAGGCCTTCTGTGGGAGCACAAGAGCATGTTCACCAACTCCAAGCGGACCACTGTTAATCCTCAAATCCTATCTGCTGTCGGGGTTACGCGGCAGGTATCAAATTCAGAAAGCAACTTTTAAATATAGTCAGTGTCAATAGGCATGGACAGACGTGGGTGGATCACATAGCCCAGTGTGTAACAGGAGCAGGTGAGATGCACGCTTTGGTTTATGGCTTCCTGGAGCGCTTCAACTGCAGAGGAGAAGGCCCACTTTATGGGATTCCACAGCACGTCTTGACGTCAGGCTGGGGGAGATGGCCACACTCCTCTCACTGCACTCACTGCACTCCTTTCAGTCTGCTGGGATTCACACGGTGTTGTCATTCTGAGTATGGACAGTGGACACGCTG